>NW_011500042.1:189814-252296 GCF_000495115.2 Populus euphratica
TTTAGTTAATGAGTTATTGATACTTCAAGTGCAAAATGATGATATAAAACCATGATAAAAATGCACTTTTAAGTACTAATCAATAAGCAAACTTATCATAAAGTCCATTGTGATCTTTTTTTTTCCATTTTCATTATGGAATCAACAATGGTTGTAACAATCTAAAAAGTCTCTAGTGTTCATCTTTTACCCTCTGATAGGTCAAACGCCCAGAAACAATGTCTGTTATATCAAGTTTCATCATATTTCACCAATAAGACACTTTAAGATCCTTATACATCTTAATGAAATCTGAATGCACTGGGTAAATTATCTGATGTGCCTCTACATCAATTTTCTCCTCAAATCATCTACATTAAGCACATAAAACCTATTCTCATATCTCAGCACATTATCCTCGACAACCACAAGACCTGTAACTTTTCTATGCTTTGCCTCATCTCTAATCCTAAGTAGCAAAACATCTCTTTTCTAAGATGTTTTTATCTTGTTAAGCAAATTGACTAAACCTGAAAGTGAGCAATCATTGCTCCAGCTTCATTTAGGTTAAATATAACTCCTTCATCTACTAACCCATACAACTCCCTAATTAAAAGATCGTTGTACCTTCTAAATATGAGCATTAATAACTATATTTTTTTAGGTAGTATTATATGGTACAATGACAATCCTTCACTAGCTCTATCTATCTCTTCTATCTCATATTTAGATATCTCTACTGAAAGATGTACTTCAAACTTTTAAGATATATGAAGATCTCACAAGTTTTGTCATATAAGTAGTGTCTTTAAATCTTCATAGCAAAAATTGCAGTTGTCTCCTCTAAATCATGTGTAGGGTAATTATGTTCATGCTTTTTTAGATTTTGTGAAGTGTAGGAAATAACATTGTCATGCTATATCAAAACATAACCTAACCCCACTTTTGAGGCACCACAATACATTGTGTAACCATTAGAACCTGAAGGTACCACTAGAATAGGCACTGTAGTCAATCTTTGTTTCAACTCCAAGAAACTCTTCTTACGAGCTTTAGACCACTAAAACTTAATATTCTTCTACGTTAACCTAGTTAATAGTGTAGAAATCTGAGATAAGTTATCTATAAATCTCTAATAATAGTTGGTCAAACCTAAGAAACTTTTAACCTTTTATCGCACCCTCGCACAGAGCGCAACGTCGCGGCGGCCCTCTCTAGGAGTGGGGATTGATTTTGAGGTTTTTGTTTTATGAATAAGAGACTCATCACCTAGTATTATGGTCACTAGAAAACCTAACTAATCTTTCAGAGATTTAAGGCAAGAGACTGATTGTGTAAAGGAAAAGTATTAGCACTCCTAGTATGCCCTACCTAAGGTAAACTGCTTGGTGTTTGGTTTGCTTGCTATAGTTTTGGTGTTCTCTAATTAGTTTTTCTAGGATAAGTTTACTATGATGAATGGGCTTGGGTTAAAAGTCTAAAAGTAGTAACCTTTGGCTAATATAAATCATACCATTAAATATGTCTACAAAGTGCTAGAAAGAACCGATACAAATCTCTTAAAATATGTATTTGATTTGAAATAAATTTATAGCCTATGAATTGAAAGATACTTAAGATAGAAATTTAAGGAGATTCAATGTGCTTTAAAAGCTCATTTTTTCCTTAATATTTCAAGTGCTCATAACTCGTAAATCACAAGGAAGAGGGATAAAAATTTAGAAATTTAAGGAAATTTAGAGCACTTTAAAAGCCTATTTTTATCTTAATGTTTCATACTCTCACGGCTTGTAAACCGTGGAGTAAAAAAAATTAAAAGGTCCTTAATTACAATTGAGGCTTCTTTCAAGGATGTGTGATGATTTATTATTCTTAGAAAAATATTTTGGATATTAACCACTTAGGTTTTTTTTATCCAAACATTACAGCGAATAATAACAAATTATTCCCAATAATATTTTGGATATTCATCCCTTTTAGATTTCTTTATCCAAACATTAATAATGAACAATAAATGAATTCCCCCAAAAATAAGATTTTTGTATTTTTTTGGAATATTGGCCAATACCTTTTGAAGTTTTACAAACATGTTGTTAAATCTCAAATGCAAGAAAATATTTTTTTATGTTTAAGAAATCTATGCTAAAATACATTTTCTTTTAAACTTGGAATATTTGTTTGTTTAAGAGAAAACTAAAGATATGCTAGAGTTTTGGCCGTGTGTATATATATATATATATATATATAGAAACCAGGTATTCTAAATGCAAGATTAATATTTTTTACAATATATATAAAAAAAACCTTAAAATAAATATGCTAGAAAATAATAAATCTCTCTCTCTCTCTCTTTTAGTAAATTCGACCGGGTCACTTGCCTAAACAATTAGGCAAATGACCCAGCTGAACACAAAAGGATTAAAGTGAATTATAATTCACTTGAACAGTAAACATAAAAGGCATGCAAAGTAACTATATAATTAAAATGCAAAGTGAAGAGAATGTATGTAAACTTACCTGGCACTGCAGGCTCAGCACACGGCCAGTGGTTACTAGTTTTAGAGAAAAAAATGATGGCCACGTTGTTTTGGCTTCTTTTTGCTTCTCTCCTTCTGTTGATGCTTTCTCTGGAGATGACAAAGACGATGGCAATGAAGGCATGTTATGCTAGTGAAGTTGTCATTCCCTATGGTTTACTCTGCCCTGTCTCTCTCTCTCGTTTCTTCTTCCTCTTTTTCTCTTCTCTATTTTGTTTACCTTTTTCTTTCTTTCTTTTCCCATTCAGTGAAGGTTTTTCACAGTAACAAAGGGATGAAAGAAAACTCCCTCTCTTCTCCTTTATTATATGTGCTGTTCTCTCCTCTCTCTTTTTTTTCTTTTTTTCTCTCTTTTTTCTTCCTTTCCTCTTCTCTCAGTAAAGCAGGTTTATATAGCCTAAACGCAATTCTATTTAGAAAATAAAATGCACTAATCTAGGATATAATTTTGGATGGCTTACAATCAAATGAAGTTAGGAAACTAGAATATTTTGATTGATATTCTACTGATTCCATTGATTATTTTCAGTGATCAAAAGGTGTTGCATCCTTTCTTTCCTTTGGACTGAGGCAGAAAAATATGGTCTGCAACTCCAAAAATAAAGAGTGATGATAAAGAAAACTAGCAGGAATTTGCAGAGAAAGGAAATAATTACATATAGGGAGGTTCATGCAGAGGAAAAAAAACAGAAATCAGACGAGGGAGGGGTGTACAAAGAAAATGAAAGAAACACAGACGGAGAGGTTTGTGCATAGGCAAAAAGGAAACAAATCAAAACGGGGAGGGTTGTTCTTAAAATGACAATGAAGAGTACCATGTTAATTAAATCCTATAGGGTTGTTTTACACTACCAAGTAACAAATATTATTGTAATGTTTTCTGATCCAATTCCTATTTTTTTAATTCTTGAATCGATTTACTTTTCATAGTTTGAAATTTATCTTTAATTAATCTGATAAATCCTTAAAACATTAAATTGGGTCTCTTGAATCAAGACCTGAAAAACTCGGGTTGGAATCCTTCTCACGGTAGGATTCTCTACTTTTCTACTAGATGTTAAAACGGGAATATCTTGAGTTTATGATATCAAAATCAAGTGATTCAAAAGGCCAAATTCATTAGCACATACAGGACTAAAACTTTTATGGAGGGTTCAAAGTAAAATAAAATCTTTTTAAAGAACAAAACTGTAACAAAACTTGGTTGGAAACCTTCTCGCTGTAGGAATTTCTACTTTCATGTTATATCTTCAAAAGGAAATATCTTGAGCTTCTAAAATCAAGGGATTCAAAAACACAAATTTATCTATATTTTTAGAACTACAACTTTCATGAAGGATCCAAAATGAGATAAATTCATTTTGAAGAGCATAATTTGTCCACCATTTACTTGGTCAAAAAGATCTCCTATCCGATTTGGAAACTGACAATGTCGAATATCCTAAATTTAACTAAGGGTCTGACCTAAAGATAGTGAACAATATAATTGTGATGGAAGTAGAATCTTTACTATAAAACTCGGGTCATCATCCTTCTCACGACAGAATTCTCTACTTTCTTATTAGATATTCATATGGGAATATCTTGAATCTTTTGATATCAAAATCAGAAGATTTAAAAACCAAAATTCATTTATACGTATAGGTTTACAACTTTTATAAAGGGTTTAAAGTGAGATTAATTTGTTTTGAACAACAGAATTTGGCCGCAACCTGATTGGTTGAAAGAATTTCCTTATCTGATTTAGAAAACTAACAATGATGAGCATCCTAATTTGACTAAGAGTCTACCATAAGAACAGTGAGCCCTATGACCCAATAAAGATATAGGTCAATTTTTCAACATGTCATGAGTGAAAGAATATAACTGGGATGGTAAGATTTGTACAAAGCCAAGTTGGACCAAAAAATTACGATAGCAACATAATCAGTTTTTTTAGTGCAAATTCTAAGGGATTTATCCAACCTTAAAGACTAGATAAAGAAAAAATGAATTTAGCATTATGAAGACTTCTAATCAGTTTAAAAAACCTCATGATTTTGGTAGCAAAGAGGGAGGATAAAAAGGATAGAAAACATCTCAAACAAGGTTCGAAAAATATTTCTTTCTTCTTTGTTTTTGTCAATCTTCCAATAATTATGAATAAAATCCTACATTTTGTTTAAAAGGGATATACACCATCTCTAACATGTGGGGCCTAAAAAATGAGTAACAACACCTTGTTAATCAAAATAGGTCTAAACCATAATTTAATTGCTTCAAACTTTTGAGAATCGATCTCAATTCTATTTTTTTGACACTATATCCAATAAATGCTACTCTCTATAGCCATAATTCACTCTTCAAGAAGTTCTCATACAATTGATGAATCTTATATAGTTTGTTATGGTAATATCCTGTTAATAATTTGTATAAAAATCTTATTAACCTATTGTTATACTTTCAAGTTCAACAAGTGGTATTAAACTTGATTTCCAAGTAAGGGTACAAAGTTAGGAAAATTACCAGCTCTTCTTTATATCTATGAAATTCAATTGAGTAATCACTCTTTAAGTGTACATTAATCATCATATATCTTTAACCTAACCACTATTTAATTGCTTCAATCTTTTGAGGATCAATTTCAATCCTATTTTTTTGACATTATATCCAATAAATGCTACTCTCTCCGGCCATAATTCATTCTTCAAGAAGTTCCCATACAATTGATGATCTTACAGACTTTGTTATGGTACTATCTTGTGAATAATTTGTATAAAAATCTTATTAACCTATTTTTTACTTTCAAGCTCAACAAGTGGTATTAAACTTGATTTCCAGACAAGGTTACAAAGTTAGGAAAATTACCGTCTTTTCTTTATATCCATAAAATTAAATTGAGCGATCACCTTCTGAGTGTCCATTAATCATCATATATCTTTAACCTAACCACTATTTAATTGCTTAAATCTTTTGAGGATCGATCTCAATCCTTCTTCTTTTTTGACACTTTATCTAATAAATGCTACTTTTTGAAGCCATAATTCACTCTTCAAGAAGTTCCCATATAATTGATGATCTTACAGAGTTTTTATTATATTATCCTGTTAATAATTTGTATAAAAATCTTATTAACCTATTTTGGTATTAAACAAGTGGTATTAAACTTGATTTCAAGGTACAAGTATAAAGTTAAGAAAATTACTAGCTCTTCTTTATATCCATAAAATTCAACTGAGTGATCACCCTCTAAGTGTCCATTAATCATCATCTATCTTTAACCTAAATTTGATACCAATGATCGTAGTGTGTGTGTGTGTGTGTGTGTGTGTGTGTGTGTGTGTGTGTGTGTATAACAAAGACTAAACAATGTGTTTAATAGTAACTAGTGTTTGTAATGATAAATAATAGATAAACGACAGTACATGGCATTATTATATCTAAGAATGATCTCTATATTGGGTCACAGGTTTCTAGTTGATATACTAAGTTTGAAAAAGAAAACAAATTTCTGATGTGAATGAACAAGACAAGACCAACAATGTCAAGACTCTTGATCAAACATAGAGCATACTTAAATGTCCAGAAAAATAAATTTTGCAAGAATGTAAATAATATAAATTTTTGCAATTCTTGTAAATAATATAAATAGAAATAGAATCTTACTTAAATTTATATGATAAATAAATACAGGAGATTGGTTACAAAGAAGAATGGTTACAAGAAAGTAGGAGAGTAAAATTTTCTGAGGAAAAATGATACTATGTCTTCAAAGGCTTTAAGAGTCCTTTTTTATAGAAGAGTTGCCATAGAAGAGGCTAAAATAGCTTTTGAAAAGCCTGGAGTTCCTCCTGTATCCATGTGCTATTATCTTCTAAGATTAGGTGACGATAATGAAAATTGCCCATATTTTTTATGGGATTTTTATTTGTTGCCTTCTTGGCACCAACACTTAGTTTGTTTATTTGTATCATCAAGTCTAAAACAAAAGGACTCAAAATAGTTGAGTTGAAAAGATATGGGCTCTGAACAGATAAGCCTGAAATACTTTTTTTTTTAATGCCTCTTGATAGATGGCAGAATGCCAAAATAGTCATCTTTATTATCATCTCCAAGGGAAATGGCAAGAGATGCCGAGTCAGATGAACTGGATTGGGATAATGTCTTGTACTATTTAGAGGTATTCTTCCTCGGTTTTAGTGGAGGTAAGGAGAGTTGTTGTTTGATCCTTCATGGCTAGAATTTGGATTGAGGATGATGATCAATGATGGGAGTTGTTTAATTCTTCTGTAATAATTCCATAATAACTAATTTGGAACTTTTAGATTCAACTGCAAAGGAATCCTACCATTTGATTTTGAATTTACGAACAAGTACTGGATGTCCGTTTTAGAGATTGTAATCGTAGAACCATGAACATACCCATGGAACAAAAAAATTTATACAGAAAATAAGAAGGGAAGGAAACTTCCTTTCAGAAGAAGTTGGTTGAAAATTATTTTTGAAATAGAGGTAATCATTTTCAACCACAAGATGTTCTTTGAGGTAGTCAACATGACTTCCAAAATAGTCCCACCATTGGAGGAATCATAGGGGGAGGTTTGTAGTATTCATGACACTATGGAAGTAGAAAAGCCAGGAATAGTTATGGTTTTGATTTTGTTGGTCATCTTAATACATATAGAAGGTATTGGAATCTTGATAAATTGTACAAAGGTGTATGAGGAAGGAGAAAGGTTGATGTAAGAGTTGTACCTAATATTTAGGATGTACAACTTTGTGAATTATACTTGTAGAATATTTCGGTTCACTGTGATCTAAATGAAGTTTGAAGTGTTTAAACTTGACAGAGTTTGTAATGTCAAAGATGACAGTATAGTAAAATTATTGTTTGGCTAAATTCCAAGGTTTGCAGTACCACTTTGGAGAAAAAAATTTGGAAGCAGCAATAGAAGGGTTTTCATGATAAACTTCTTCTTTCATTGTTAAAATATTTTGAAAATTAGTTTTTTAAAAATATATTTAGATTTGGTTTTTGAAAAACTAGTTTGTGTAGGTTGTAAAGAAAGAAGGGTTTTTAAAGCAAAAATTCCTCAAGTTTTTGAAATAGATTTGGAAATACTACCTTCTTGTAATATAGAGTCACTAGAGGCCTGTTAGGACAC
Organism: Populus euphratica; assembly: GCF_000495115.2. Taxonomy (NCBI): domain Eukaryota; kingdom Viridiplantae; phylum Streptophyta; class Magnoliopsida; order Malpighiales; family Salicaceae; genus Populus; species Populus euphratica. The sequence goes on from NW_011500042.1 coordinate 197,475, forward strand.
CTTTTGCAATGCCATAAGTAATTCTAGTGATTTGGATATAGTATCAACCCAATGTTAAACTGTGTCTATTTGTACTTGTGGTGGTTTTGTAATTTTTTCTTCTTCAATGACTACCTCATATTAGGTTTGATAGATTTGGTAGCTAGGATGGTTGAAGACATGAGTTTTGTATAAAGCTTTGGGCTCTTTAGTTTTGTAGGCTTGTCTTTGGATGTTGCTTTAGGAGACATCAGGACTTGTTTTGAAGGAATTCACGGGTTAGAAAATCAGGGATGGAATTTGAATCTCCTTTAATACAGACAATGTTGAAATAAAAAATACTTAAGATAATTTGTCACCAAGCAAAAATCTGTTTTGAAGTAAGATTTTGGACATCTTTTTGTAATACTTTTTTGGCATATTTGCATTTAACATGTAAAAGAAATTTTTGATTTAACAAATCACATTGAAATTTTGTAATACAAAGAACAATTGAAAGAATCTTTTTTTTTTTTATAAATAAAACTCTCAAAACTAGAGTTACATTATAAGATTAAAACCCTCAAAACCGAGTTACAAACCCTAAAACAAGCCCAACAAAAAGACTATGCCATACTACAACATCTTCTGTCTAACATTGAGAGTCAGTCTGATACTGAGTCTAAACTAGAAGATCAAATTAATGAATCCCATGCATTACCTTGTAAACTTACAAATCTTGACCATATTCCAGATGATTTCTTAAATGTGTTAACCCAAATATCTTCTAAAAAATATTTGATTAAAATTATACTAATTTTTTTAGAAGATTTTAAACTTGACACTGTTGTCTTATTTGACACAGGTGCATATTTAAACTACATCAAAAAAGACATGGTTCCAGCATAATTTGTACAAAATATATTTGAAAAACTCTCTACTACTAACAATTCAAAATTGTATATTGCAAACAAAACTCAAGCCTCTGTTTTCAACAATGACATTTCTCTTAGAACATTCTTTGTCGTTACAAAAGATATTAATCATACCATCATTCTTGACACTTCATTCATCGACATGATCACTCTATATCAAGCATATCATGATTGTATTACCTCCAAAATCAATAGCATCAAACTTTTTTTCCATTCTTAGAAAAATCTAATACTAGAAATTTAAATTTGATTAAAGCATGCTCCATACATACATATTATATCAACGCATTGATTCATAGAAAACAATTTCGGCTAGATGCTTTACAAAACCTTTTTTTTTATCGCATTAACAAACAATTATTGATTTACAAAGTAAGATTGAAAATTAGATTTGTTTAGACTTACATAATGCTTTCTAGAAAAGAAAACAACACATTGTTGATCTTCCATATGAAGATACTTTTTCATAAAAATATATACCTATAAAAGCAAGACCTATACAAATGAATGCTAATTTAGAACAACATTACAGACTTGAAATCCGTGATCTCGAGCCTAAAGGTCTTATCCAAAAGTCTCGATCACACTGGTCGTGTGCAGCTTTTTATGTAAATAAAAACTCTGAAATCGAAAGAGGCACACCTAGACTTGTAATTAATTACAATCCTTTAAATTTTACTTTAAAATGGATTAGATATCTAATCCCCAACTAAAAAGATTTATTGCAAAAATTGCATTTTGCATTTATATTTTCTAAATTTAATATAAAGTCTGGAATTTGGCAAATCCAAATTGATCCTAAGGATAAATATAAAATTGCTTTGACAATTTATTTTAGACAATACGAATGGAATGTCATGCCCTTTTGCTTAAAAAATACACCATTTGAATTTCAACGCATCATAAATGACATCTTTAATGCACATTTAAAATTCTACATTGTCTACATTGACGATGTACTTATTGTTTCTCATTCCACATATCAACATTTCAAACCCAAATGCAAAGGTTTGTAGTTAGTCTTAATTATATTCTAGACTATTATCCCAATATTAATCGTCTTGCCAAACCTTTACATGAGAGATGAAAAACCAACCACATTTCTTGGTCTGACCTCCATACCAACCTCATCAAATAGATTAAGCAACAGGTCCAAACCATTCCTCTCCTCCATTTAGCTAACCCATTAGCTCCTAAGATCATTAAGGTAAATGCCTCAAACCTAGAATAAGGTGGGATTTTTATACAAGTACAAGATAACAAAGAACAAATACTATAGTACACATTCTCCAATTGGAATGATTTCAGAAAAATTACTCCACTATATAAAAAAAAAAAGAGATTCTTTTAATTCTTCTTTGCATTGCGAAATTTCAAAGCGATTTACTAAATCAAAAATTTCTTTTATGTATTAATTGCAAATCTGCAAAAGAAGTATTACAAAAGGATGTCCAAAATCTTGTTTCAAAACATATTTTTGCCTGATAGCAAGCTATTTTAAGTGTTTTTCATTTTGACATTGTCTCTATTAAAGGAGATTCAAAATCCATCTCTAATTTTCTAACCCGAGAATTCCTTCAAAACAAGTCTTGATGCCTTCTAAAGCAAGATCCAAAGATAAGGGGAAAGCTTCTTAAACCCAGCTTACAAAACTAGAGAGCCCAAAACTCATGTTTTCAGCCATCCTAGTTGCCAAACCTATCAAATCATGATATGAGGTAGTCATTGAAGGAGAAAAAACTACAAAACCACCACAAGTCCAAACAGACACAGTTCAACATTGGGTTGACACTATATCCAAATCACTAGAATTAATTCTGGCGTTACAAAAGGTGTCCCAACAAGCCTCTAGTGACTTCATATTACAAACAGATAGTATTTCCAAATCTATTTCAAAAACTCAATGAGGAATTTTTACTTCAAAAACCCTCCTTTCTTTATAACCTACACAAACCAGTTTTCCAAAAACTAAATCCAAATGTATATTTTAAAAACTAATTTCCAAAATATTTTAACTATGCAATAAGGATTTTATCATGAAAACCTTTCTATTGCTGCTTCCAAATTTTTTTCTCCAAATTGGTTTTACAAACCCTAGAATTTAGCCAAACCACAATCTTACTATGCCACTGTCCTTGATATTGCCAACTCTGTCAAGTTCAAACACTTCAAATTTCATTCAGATCACACTAAACTAACATATTCTACATGCATCATTCATAAAGTTATCCATCCTAAAAATTAAGGGCAACCTTTACATTAGCCTCTTTCCTTCCCCATGCACCTCCATATAATTTACCAAGATTTCAATACCTCCTATACATATTGGGATTACCAGCAAGCATGGTTCAATGCTTTCTTCATACAAAATCCTATAAAATCAAAACCATAGCTATTCTTGGATTTTTTACTTCCATAGTGTCAAGAATACTACAAAAATCCCCCTCTAGTTCCTCCAATAATGGGACTATTTTAGTTGTCATGTTGACCACCTTAAAGAATATCCTCTGGTTGAAAATGATTACCTCAATTTCAAAAATAATTTTCAACCAACTCCTTCTAAAAGGAAGTATCCTTCCCTTCTTATTTTCTGTAAAAAGTTTTTTATTTCATAGGTATGTTCATGGTTCTATAATTACAATCTCCAAAACGAACATTCAGTACTTGTTCACAAATTCAAAATCAAATGGTGGGATTCCTTTGCAGCTGAATCTAAAAGTTCTAAATTAGCTATTATGGAATGGTGATAAAAGAATCAAATAGCTCCCATCATCGATCATCATCCTCAATCCAAATTTCTAACTCGGAAGGCTCAAACAGCAGTTCTCCTTGCCTCTGCTAGAACTGAGGAAGAATACCTCTTAACAGTACAGGACATTATACAAAGCCAGGACCCTGAAAAAGTTTTATTCCAATCTAGCTCATTTGACTCGATGTCTCCTGCCATTTCCCTTAGAGATGATAATAAAGATGACTGTTTTTCATTCTGCCATCTATCAAGAGGCATTAAAAAAAGAGTATTTCAGACATATCTGTTTAGAGTCTATATCTTTTCGACTTAACTATTTTGAGTTCCTTTGTTTTAGGCCTTTTTCTACTAATATTACCTAATACTATAAACAGATAAACTAATTATTAGTGGTAAGAAGAAAACAAATAAAAATCCCATAAAAAACATGGATAATTTTCATTATATTGTCACCTAATCTTGAAAGACATAACACATGGATTTAGTTGGAACTCCATGCTTTTTAAACGTCATTTTGGCCTCTTCCATGACAACTCTTCTATGAAAGGAGACTCCTAAAGCCTTAAAAAGCAAACTATCATTTTCCCTTAGAAAATGTTTCTTTTCTATTTCCCTGTAACCATTTTTCTATGTAACCAATATCTCTTGTATTGATTTACTACACAAATTTAAGTAAAATTCTATTTTTATTTATATTATTTTCAAGATTTGTAAAAATTTACATTATTTATACATTCTTGCAAAATTTATATTTCTGCATATTTAAATATGCTTTGTGTTTGATCAAGAATTATAACATTGTTGGTTTTGCCTTATTCATTCACATCAGAAATTTGTTTTCTTTTCTCAAACTCATTATATTGGCTGAAAACTTGTAACCCGATCTAAAGATGATTCTCAATTATAACAATGCCATGTATAGTTGTTTATCTATTATTTATCATTATAAACATTACTTACTATTAAACACATTGTTTGGTCTTTATGTATGTATATATATATTATTAACATAGAAGACAATTTAAAAAAAAAAATAGAGATCATTAGATAATAGGTGATTGCAACTGAATAGTGTAAGTCCCGTTTGAGTCTTAGGGTAATAAATCCATATAACCTGCAATTTGTTTTCTAATTTATCCTTTTTTTTCATGGATTCTGTTTTCCACAGGACTACTTCTATTTCAGCTTCCTCTACTTCTAAATCTTCTAAAAGTAGAAAAATTGTATAAAGTGAAGAAATAACCATTGAAGACTTTACAAAAAACATTCATGATTGGAAAATCCAAAAATTTCTCAAACTCAGATTTACCAAAAATCTAAATATGATATTTTCAAAACAGATTTTACTATCAAAACTGAGGAACGAGATATTCATCTTACAAAACCCTTTAAAACCATACAACTCCTCTCTTAGAAGTCTTTACAAAAACATCTAGCTAGAAACTATAAATATATTCATGTTAGCTTTGTCCAAGTTAGGATAAAACCCCTTACGAAAGAAGGTCTAAACATCTCCATCCTCGCTGTCCTCCGAGATGCTAGATTTCAAACCTTCCAAGACTCTCTTCTTAGTTCTATTGAGTCTAGCCTTTGTAGTGACCCAGTTTCTTTTGACGGCTATCCAAACATAACCATATCTCTCAAAAACAAATATTTTGTAGAGTATGCCAATCCAAATAAAGACCCATAAGTATGACATGCTAGAAGGATCTATACCTGTTGCTCTCATATTCAAAATACACTACAAAGCCATGTTCACAATCTTTACAATCAAACATAAATTCCAATCTCAAAAAGGAGAAACACTCCTCCTACAAATAGATTTATCTCGCTCAAACACTATTATTCCAAAAGTCATCCAATTGAAAGACATATTCCTTCCAGAAGATTGGATCCTTAAAGGTGCAGCACCACCAAAAATACCTCAACCTAATGTCCAAATTAAAAACATTACCCAATATACAAATGGCAAAGTCAATCTATCTCTCCATCGTCACTCTACAAGTTCCAGGTTCTTAGAAGCCTCTTCCTCTTCCAGTATAATAGATCTAGAAAGAATTTTCAAAATCCCTTCTATCATCAATATCCCTTATCACGAAAACCCTCCAAGAAAATCTACATCCAATATCCCTTCTCTTAGCTTCCAAAATACATACTCTACTACAAATATACCAAAACCTGTCTATACACATCTTGAACAACCATCTCCTCCAACTTCACCAACCTTTTAAGCTCTTATTGAGAATATCCAAAATGAGCTGAATGTTTTGACTTCGAAAAAATATTTTGTTCTTGACAAAACTCTCTTCAAAAAAGATTTCTATTTTGCCTCTAACTCTACAAAATGAATTTGGTTTTTTCAAAACTTTCTCCAACATAAAAGTGAAATACAAAACCAATTTTATAATTTAATTGAGCTATATAAAATACAAATTCTATTCTTTGATTGGTTCGAATTATATTATACATCTGAACATCACATTGAATATCCTTTAACATCCATTAAACATGTATGTCCAGTCATATCTAGATCAAAAACCCCTGTATGGAACCTTACCAGTGGACCTACAGTTGATTCTAAACATCCACCTATGAGAAATATCCAAATAACCCACAATAACCAGACTGTAGAAGCAACCCCTTACAAATTAAATTATCCACTGATGACACCCTTTCCAATACAAAACACATCATTAACCAAAACAATTTTACAAACACCAACCTTAATACCTTGAAAAAGCAACTTACACGACTAGAAAAACAAATACAAAGAAACACTACAAGTTTAGCCGATGTTAAAACCTCAACTAACCTAAAACTCAAAAACTCAATCTTCAACCCTTACCAAATTACAAAAACAAGCCAAACACAAATCCAAGAAGACCAAACAGATTTTCTTAAAGCTATCAAAACACAATTACAACAGCTTGACAGTTCATCTTTAACTATCCCATACACGCCACAAACAACCAACCCTTCCACCTCTACAAATCAAGTTAGTACTCTACAGAAAAACCCTAAGGAGTCTTCTGATGATGGTACTTTTCTCGAAAAACTAATTACTCTAAAGAAACTTGCTTGGCAAACTCCCAAAACATCCATTGCCCTAAACATCTCCATAATCACTGAACCAACTATCCTTACTCAACACAACTATAATGCCTCTTCCCTCTATGAGTGGAATATAGATGGAATGTCCGAATACAATATCCTCAACACCTTCTAGCAAATGACTATGGCAGTCAATGCCTACAAAACCCAAACAGGGCTGAACTTCTTATTGCTGGTTTCTCTGGTTAGTTAAAAGGATTATGGGATTATCATCTCACTAACACTAATCACTTACATATCCTAAACTCCTTCCAAACATATAAAGACCAAACACTTATACCCATCTAGAAACACTATCCAAGATACTGTCTCAACCCTTCCCATTTGAAAGATAAAAATGCTGACCTCATTTCCAATCTTAGGTGTAAGAACCTATGTGACTTTCAATGGTACAAAAACACCTTCCTTACCCATGTTATGCTTAAGGAAGATTCAAACCAACCTTTTTGGAAAAAGAAATTCCTTGCAGGCCAACCTATTCTCTTAAGAGAAAAGGTTAGAAACAAAATCAAAGACACCTTTACAACGAAAACCATACCTTATGACCAGCTTACATATGATGAACTTGTAAGCTTCACTCAAAAAGAAGATCTTAAGATTTGTCAGGATATTAAACTTCAGAAGCACTTAAAGTGGGAAATGAAATATACTAGACAAGAACTTAGTAGTTTCTATAACTAGTTCGACCTTTCCACCAAAAAACCCTCTTGCAGTGGAAATTGTTCACAGCCCAAAAAATATCTGAGCCACAAACCTCCTTATAGACGATCAACCTATAAAAACCGACAACAATTTTATTCCAAACCAAAACAACCTTACTACAAAAAGCCCTACAAATTTACCAAGCCTCCAAGACCTTTCTAGTCAAAACCCAAATAAAATTTGACCCCAAAACCATTACCTGTTACCAATGTAACTAGAAAGGACATACATCCCGTTTCTACAAAGTCAACACCAAACTTCATAAACTCCAAATAGATGAAGATATCATCAACCAAATACAAAACCTCTACATTGAAGCTACAGACACTGACCACTTTCCTTCAAACACTTCTGAAGAAGAATTTCAAATCGATGAATTAGCAACTACCAACACTACTTTAGATACCTCTATAAATTCCAAACAAATCAACATCTTGACCCAAGACCAAGAATTCATTCTTGAAGTAATCAAACGACTTGATGATCCTCACATTCAAAAAACCTACTTGAAAAAATTATTGAAAAACTTCAACCAACCAGAGCACCCTCCATCATTTAACCCTTCAAACCGCTCTATATGACCCTCTACCAGTATCAATACCTATGACCTTACAAAGATCCTATACAAAAAGAAATCCAAAACCATAATTATTATTCCAGAGTTATATTTTGAGATAAAAACCCTGAAATCCGAATTATAATCTCTCAAACATGCCCAACAAAAAGACTTTGCCATACTACAACATCTTTTGTTAAAAATAGAAAACCAGTCTGATACTGAATCTGATACAAAAGACCAAACCATTAAATCTCATGCATTACCACATACACTTACAAATATTGAGCACGTTCCAGATGATTTTCTAAATGTATTAACACAAATATCTTCTAAAAAATATTTAATTCGGATTACTCTTATTTTCTCAAACAATTTCAAACTTGACACCATTGCCTTATTTAACACAGCTACAGATTTGAACTGCATCAAAGAAGGAATGGTTCCAAAATAAAATAATTTTTACAAAATACTTCTGAAAAACTCTCTGCTGCTAATAATTCAAAATTACATATTGCTGAAAAAACTAAGCCTCTGTTTTCAACAAAGGCATTTCTCTAAAAATATTTTTTATTGTTACAAAAGATTTTAACCATACCATCATTCTTGGCACTCTATTCATTGACATGATCACTCCATATCAAGCATATCATAATTGTATTACTTCCAAAATCAACAACATCAAACTTTTTTTCCCATTCTTAAAGAAGTCTAAGACTAGAAATTTAAATTTAATTAAAGCATGCTCTATACATACTTATCATATTAATTCATGGAAAACAATTCCATTTACATGATTTACAAAACCATGTTTCTTTTTGTCGCATAATTAAACAACTACAACACCTTGATTTATAAAAAAAAGTTGTTGATTTACAAAATAAGATCGAACAACAGATCTGTTCAGACTTACCTAATGTTTTTTGGAAAAGAAAACAACACATCATTAATCTTTCCTATAAAGATACTTTTTCATAAAAACTAATACCTACAAGAGCAAAACCTATACAAATGAATGCTAATTTAGAACAGCATTGCAGACTTGAAATCCACGATCTCGAGTCTAAAGGTCTTATCCAAAAGTCTCGATCACCCTGGTCATGTGCAGCTTTTTATGTGAATAAAAACTCTAAAATCAAAAGAGGCACACCAAGACTTGTGATCAATTACAAACCTCTAAATTCTACTCTCAAATGGATCAGAATTCAATCCCAAAAAAAAATAAGATTTGTTACAAAAATTGCATTCTGCATTCATATTTTCTAAGTTCGATATGAAATCTGGATTTTAGCAAATTCAGATTGATCCCAAAGATAGATACAAGACTGCTTTTACAGTTTTTTTTTTTTTTTTGCCAATACGAATGGAATGTCATGCCATTTGGACTAAAAAATGCTCCTTCTAAATTTCAACAAATCATGAATGATATTTTTAATGCATACTCAAAATTCTGCATTGTTTACATTAATGATGTACTTATTTTTCACATTCCATAAATCAACATTTCAAACATCTACATACTTTCTTCCATACTACAAAACAAAATGGTTTAGTTGTTTCTAAAACAAAAATTTCTCTCTTCCAAACTCATATCTGTTTCCTAGGCCATTATATTTGTCAAGGTATTATAACACCAATAAAGAGGTCTCTTACTTTTACAAATAAATTCTTGATAAGATCACTGATAAAACCCAATTACAAGGTTTATAGGCAATCTTAATTATGTTCTAGACTACTACCCCAATATTAGCCGTCTATGATAGGTTAAAAACAAACCTCATTCCTTGGTCCGACCTCCATACCAAGCTAGTCAAACAGATTAAGAAGCAGGTTTGCCTCCAACTTAGGTTATGGCAGAATTCTCAAACAAATTCATGATGACAAAGAGCAAATCCTTCAATAAACATCTGCCCATTGGAATGATTGCTAGAAAAATTACTCTACTATAAAAAAGAAGATCCTTTCAATTGTTCTCTGTATTATAAAATTTCAAAGTGATTTACTAAATCAAAAATTTCTTTTACATGTTAACTGCAAATCCGCAAAAGAATTTCTATAAAAAGATGTCCAAAATCTTGCTTCAAAATAGATTTTTGCCCGATGGCTATTTTAAGCATTTTTATTTTGATATTGTCTACATTAAAGGAGATTCAAATTTCATTCTTGATTTTCTAACCCGAGAATTCCTTCAAAACAGGTCTTGATGCCTCCAAAAGCAAAGACCAAAGACAAGGGCAAAACCCTTCAAGCCCAGCCTACAAAACCAGAGAGCCCCAAGCCCTTTACAAAACTCATGTCTTCAGCTATCCTAGCTGCCAAACCAATCAAATCCTGGTATGAGGTAGTTATTGAAGAAAAAAAAACTACAAAACCCCAACAGGTACAAATAGATGCAGTTCAACACTAGGTTGACACTATATCCAAATCACCAGAATTACTATTGGCATTACAAAAAATATCTCAACAGACCTCCGGTGACTCCGTATCTCAAACAGGTAGTATTTATAAACCACTTTCAAAACCTCAATGAGGCATTTCTACTTCAAAACCCCTCTTTTCTTTACAACAAACCAATTTTTCAAAAACCAAATCCAAATATATTTTCAAAACTACTTTCTAAAATACTTTAACTATGAAAGAAGGATTTTATCATGAAAACCCTTCCATTACTGCTTCCAAAATTTTCCCCTCAAACTGGTACTACAAACCCTGAAATTTAGCCAAACCACAATCCTATTATGCCACAATCCTTGAGATTACTAATTCTATCAAATTTAAACATTTCAAACTTCATTTTGGTCACATTGAACTGGCATATTCTACATGTATCATTTACAAAGTCATTCACTTTGAAAACTGACAACCCTTACATCAACCTCTTTCCTTCCTCTTTCCTTCCCCATACATTTCCGTACAAACCCCCAGCACTTCAATACTTCTTATACGTACTGGGATTACCAACAGGCCTGGTTCAATGTCTTCCTCTTACAAAATGCCTTCTTAGTTTTTCTACTTCCATAATGACATGAACACTACAAACCTCCCCCTCTGGTTCCTCTAATGGTGGGAAAATTATGGTTGTCATGTTGACTACCTCAAAGATCATCCTTTAGTTAAAAATAGTTACCTTCATTTCAAAAATAATTTTCAACCAACTCCTTCTGAAAAGAAGTTCTTTTCTCTGCTCATTTTCTGTATAAATGTTTTTATGCCGTGGGTATGTTCATGATTCTATGATTATAATCTACAAAATGGACACCCAGTTCTTATTCATAAATTCAAAATCAAATGGTGGGATTCCTTTGCAGCTGAATCCAAAAGTTCCAAGTTAGCTGTTACGGAACATCAGACAACTCCCATCATTGATCATTATCCTCAATCAAAGTTTCTACCCAAAAAGGCTTAAACGATAGCTCTCCTTGCCTCCCCAGAAAGGCTTAAACGATAGCTCTCCTTGCCTCTGCTAGAAGAAGAATACTTACAAATAGTCCAAAGCATTATACAAAGTCAAGACCCAAAAACGGTCTTGTCCCAATCCAGCTCATCCGAATCGATATCTCCTGCCGTTTCCCTTGGAAATGATAATAAAGATGATTGTTTTGGTATTCTACCACCTATCAAGCAATTCTAAAAAAAAAAAAGAGTATTTTTCAGGCTTTTTAAGGCTTATCTGTTTAGAGCCATATCTTTTCGACTCACTTGTTTTGAGTCCCTTTTTATTTTAAATCCCTTTGTTTTAGACCTTTTTTTTTAACAAATATTACCTGCTACAAATAAATAAATCGTCGATGGCAAGAAGACAACAAATGAAAGTTCCACAAAAACATGGGCTTTTTCCATTTTGTCGTCACCCAATCATGGCAAACAATACCACATAGGTTCATATGGGTTCTATATCAACTCGTCTATAAAAGGGGACTCCTCGATCTTTAGAAGGAAAACTATCATTTTTCCTAAGAAAAATTTATTCTCCCTTAGAAATCATACCTTTAACCTTTTTTCACTCTCCTCTGTATCCAATATCTCTCTGTATCCAATATCTCTTGTATTAATTTACATTACAAATTAATATAAAATCCTATTTTTATTATTTACATTCTTGTTATATTTTATATACGTTAAGTATACTCTGTATTTGATCAAGGATCCTGACACTATTGGTCTTACCTTGTTCATTCGCATCAGAAATCTGTTTATAATTTATATATTTCTTTGATCTTTTTATAAAATTAGTGCTAGAAACCTGTGACCTGATCTTTAAGATCATTCTCAGGTTCGGAAACCTGTGACGACCTGATCTTTAAGATCATTCTCAGGTTCTCATACCAGTAAGGAAATAGTCTCAGTACGTGGCGTTGTTATACCAGAGAATGATCTTAAAAAATGGGTCACGGGTTTCCAGCCTATATATAGATTTTACAAAAAGATCAAAGAAATATTTAAATTAAACATCAAAGAAATATATAAATTATAAACAAATTTCTGATGCGAATGAACAAGGCAAGACCAACAATGTCAGGATCCTTGATCAAACACAGAGCATACTTAACGTATATAAAATATAACAAGAATATAAATAATAAAAATAGGATCTTACATTAATTTGTAATGTAAATTAATACAAGAGATATTGGATACAGAGGAGAGTGAAAAAAGGTTACAGGTATGAGTTCTAAGGGAGAATAAAATTTTCTCAAGGAAAATGATAGTCTGTCTTCTAAAGATCGGGGAGTCCCTTTTTATAGACGAGTTGACATGGAAGAAACTAAAATGTCTTGTTGGAGATTCTATGTGAACCCATATGGTATTGTCAAACATGATTGGATGACGATAAAATGAAAAAAGCCCATGTTTTTTGTGGAAGTTTCATCTGTTGTCTTCTCGCCACCGACACTAGATTTGTTTGTTTATAACAAGTAATATTTGTAAATAGAAGTCCAAAATAAAGGGACTTAAAATAAGTGAGTCGAAAAGATATAGCTCTAAACAGATGAGCCTGAAAAATACTCTCTTTTTTTTAGTGTCGTTTGATAGGTGGTAAAATACCAAAAGTCATCTTCATTATTATTTCCAAAGGAAATGGCAGGAGATATCGATCTGGATGAGCTGGATTGGGACAAGACCGTTTTCGGGTCTTGGCTTTGTATAATGCTTTAAACTATTTGTAGCTATTCTTCTTCAGTTCTAGCAGAAGGAAGAAGAGTTGTCATTTAAGCCTTTCTAGCTAGAAACTTTGATTGAGGATGATGATCAATGATGTAAGCTATTTGATGTTTTTGTAACCATTCTGTAATAGCTAATTTGGAACTTTTGGATTTAGCTGCAAAGGAATCCCACCATTTGAATTTGAATTTACGAGTAAGGCATTGAACTAAGCCTGTTGGTAATCCTAGTATGTATAGAAAGTATTGAAGTCCTGGGGGTTTATACAGAAGTGTATGGGGAAGGAAAGAGGTTGATGTAAGGGTTATCCCCAGTCTTTAAGGTGAATGACTTTGTGGATAATACATGAAGAATATGTCAGTTCAGTGTGACCAGAATGAAGTTTGAAATGTTTGAATTTGACAGAATTAGTAATCTTAAGGATTGTGGTTTGGCTAAATTCCAGGGTTTGTAGTACCAGTTTGAGGGGAAAATTTTGGAAGCAGTAATGGAAGGGTTTTCATGATAAAATCCTTCTTTTATAGTTAAAATATTTTGAAAAGTAGTTTTGAAAATATATTTGGATTTGGTTTTTGGAAAACTGGTTTATTGTAAAGAAATGAGGGGTTTTGAAGTAGAAATGAGGTTTTGAAAGTGGTTTGGAAATACTACCTATTTGAGATACGGAGTTACCGGAGGTCTGTTGAGACATTTTTTATAATGCCAGTAGTAATTCTAGTGATTTGGATATCGTGCCAACCTAGTGTTGAACTATGTCTGTTTGTACCTGTTGGGGTTTTGTAGTTTCTTCTTCTTCAATAACTGCCTCATACCAGGATTTGATTGGTTTGACAGCTAGGATAGTTGAAGACATGAGTTTTCTAGAGGGCTTGGGGCTCTCTGGTTTTGTAGGCTGGGTTTGACGGGCTTTGCCCTTGTCTTTGGCCTTTGCTTTCAAAAGCATCAAGACCTGTTTTGAAAGAATTCTCAAGTTAGGAAATCAAGAATGAAATTTGAATCTCTTTTAATGTAGATAATATTGAAATAAAAAATGCTTAAAATAAAATGGGAAATGAAATGTAACAAACAAGAACTTGGTAGTTTCTATAACCAGTTCAACCTTTCCACCAAAAAACCCTCCTGTAGTGGAAACTGTTCACAACCCCAAAAATATCTGAGCCACAAACCTCCTTATAAACGATCAGCCTATAAAAATCGATAATAGTTTTATTCCAAACCAGGACAACCTTACTATAAAAAGCCCTACAAATTTACTAAGCTTCCAAGACCTTTCCAGCTAAAACCCAAAACAAAATTTGAGCTCAAAACCATTACCTGTTACAAATATAACCAGAAAGGACATACATCCCATTTCTGTAAAGTCAACACCAAACTTTATGAACTCCAAATAAATAAAGATACCATCAACCAAATACAAAACCTCTACATTGAAGTTATAGACACTAACCACTCTGCTTGAAACACTTCTGAAGAAGAATTTCAAATCGATGAATTAGCAATTACCAGCGCTACTTCAGATACCTCTACGAATACCAAATAAATCAATGTCTTGACCCAAGACCAAAAATTCATTCTTGAGGCAATCAAAAGATTTAGGTGCTTCTAGAGTTTAAGATCCTGACAAATCTTAAGACCTTATTTATGGGTGAAGCTTATAAGTTCATCATATGTAAGCTGGTCATAAGGTATGGTTTTCGTTGTAAAGGTATCTTTAATTTTGTTTCTAACCTTTTCTTCTAAAAGAATAGGTAGACCTGCAAGGAATTTCTCTTTCTAAAAGGGTTGGTTTGAATCTTCCCTAAGCATGACACGGGTAAGGAAGGTGTTTTTATACCATTGAAAGTCACTTAGCTTCTTACACCTAAGATTGGAAAGGAGGTCAGCATTTTTGTCTTTCAAATGGGAAAGGTCTCCAACAAAATATAAGGAGATTGTAAGAATAAGGGTTGAGACAGCATCTTGGATAGTGTTTCCAGATAATTTAATTTGTAAGGGGTTGCTTCTACAGTCTAGTTATTGTGGGTTATTTGGATATTTCTCAAAGGTGGATATTCAGACTCAACAGTAGGTCCACTAGTGAGGTTCCATACAGGGGTTTTTAATCTAGATGTGACTGGGCATGCATATTTAATGGATGCAAAAGAATATGCAATGTGATGTTCAGATGCATAATATAATTTGAACCAATCAAAGAATAAAATCTATATTTTATGTAACTCAATGAAATTATAAAATTGGTTTTGTATTTCACTTCTATGTTGGAGAAAGTTTTGAAAAAACCAAATTCGTTTTGTAGAGTTAGAGGCAGAATAGAAATCTTTTTTTAAGAGAGTTTTGTCAAGAACAAAATGTTTTTCTGAAGTCAAAACATTCAGCTCGTTTTGGATGTTTTCAGTAACAGCTGAAAAGGTTGGCGAAGTTGGAGTAGATGGTTGCTCAAGATCTGTACAGATAGATTTTGGTATATTTATAGTATAGTCTGTATTTTGAAAGCTAGGAGAAGGGATATCGGATGTAGATTTTCTTGAAGGGTTTTCGTGATAAAGGATATTGATGACAAAAGGGATTTTGGAAATTCTATCTAGATTTATTGTACTGGAAAAAGAAGAGGCTTCTGAGAACCTGGAACTTGTAGAGTGACAATGGAAAGATAGTTTGACTTTGCCATCTGTGTACTAGATAATATTTTTAATTTGGACATTGGGTTGAGGTGGTTGAGGTAATTCTGGTGGTGCTACACCTTCGAGGATCCAATTTTCTAGAAGGGATATATCTTTCCATTAGATTGCTTTTGGGACTACAGTGTTTGAACTAGATAAATTTGTTTGTAGAAGTGTTTATTCTTTTTGAGATTGGAATATGTGTTTGCTAGCAAAAGTTGAGAACATGGCTTTATAGCGAATTTTAAATATGAGAGCAACAAGGATAGATCATTCAAGCATGTCATAATTATGGGTCTTTATTTGTAGTAGCATACTTTGCAAAATATTTTTGTCCTTAAAAGATATGGTTATGTTTGGATAACAGTCAAATGATACTGGACCGCTGCAAAGGCTAGACTCAATAGAACTGAGGAGAGAGTCTTCAAAGTTTTGAAATCTAGCATCTCGAAGGACAGCTAAAATGGATGTATTTAAGCCTTCTTTTGTAAGAAGTTTTATCCCGACTTGGACAAGGCCAACATGAATATATTTATAGTTTCGGGCTAGATGTTTTTGTAGGGATTTTGAAGAGAGGAGTTGAATTGTTTCAAATGGTTTTGTAAGCTGAATGTCTTTTTCTTCAGTTTTGATTGTAAAATCTATTTTGAAAATATCATATTTAAATCAAAGAATAAAATCTATATTTTATGTAACTCAATGAAATTATAAAATTGGTTTTGTATTTCACTTCTATGTTGGAGAAAGTTTTGAAAAAACCAAATTCGTTTTGTAGAGTTAGAGGCAGAATAGAAATCTTTTTTTAAGAGAGTTTTGTCAAGAACAAAATGTTTTTCTGAAGTCAAAACATTCAGCTCGTTTTGGATGTTTTCAGTAACAGCTGAAAAGGTTGGCGAAGTTGGAGTAGATGGTTGCTCAAGATCTGTACAGATAGATTTTGGTATATTTATAGTATAGTCTGTATTTTGAAAGCTAGGAGAAGGGATATCGGATGTAGATTTTCTTGAAGGGTTTTCGTGATAAAGGATATTGATGACAAAAGGGATTTTGGAAATTCTATCTAGATTTATTGTACTGGAAAAAGAAGAGGCTTCTGAGAACCTGGAACTTGTAGAGTGACAATGGAAAGATAGTTTGACTTTGCCATCTGTGTACTAGATAATATTTTTAATTTGGACATTGGGTTGAGGTGGTTGAGGTAATTCTGGTGGTGCTACACCTTCGAGGATCCAATTTTCTAGAAGGGATATATCTTTCCATTAGATTGCTTTTGGGACTACAGTGTTTGAACTAGATAAATTTGTTTGTAGAAGTGTTTATTCTTTTTGAGATTGGAATATGTGTTTGCTAGCAAAAGTTGAGAACATGGCTTTATAGCGAATTTTAAATATGAGAGCAACAAGGATAGATCATTCAAGCATGTCATAATTATGGGTCTTTATTTGTAGTAGCATACTTTGCAAAATATTTTTGTCCTTAAAAGATATGGTTATGTTTGGATAACAGTCAAATGATACTGGACCGCTGCAAAGGCTAGACTCAATAGAACTGAGGAGAGAGTCTTCAAAGTTTTGAAATCTAGCATCTCGAAGGACAGCTAAAATGGATGTATTTAAGCCTTCTTTTGTAAGAAGTTTTATCCCGACTTGGACAAGGCCAACATGAATATATTTATAGTTTCGGGCTAGATGTTTTTGTAGGGATTTTGAAGAGAGGAGTTGAATTGTTTCAAATGGTTTTGTAAGCTGAATGTCTTTTTCTTCAGTTTTGATTGTAAAATCTATTTTGAAAATATCATATTTAGATTTTTAATAAAATTAAGTTTAAGAAATTTTTGGAATTTTCCAATCATCAATGTTTTTCGTAAAATCTTCAATAGTCATTTCTTCACTTCATACAATCCTTGTACTTTTAGAGGACTCAGTGGAAGCCAAAATAGAAGTAGTTCTGTAAAAAACAGAATCCATAAAGATGAAAGATAAACTTGTTGGCTACAGGTTATATGGATTTATGGCCTTAAAACTCAAACAGGACTTACACCATTCAGTTGCAAACCTATAGTCTAATAGATTATGTTCTTCTAAGAATTCTGTCTTTTATGTTACTATTCCTACCCAGATCCCAGTAGACTCTGATACCAAATATCTGCCGAGATAGTGTCACACTAATAGAGCGATCTTTAACCTTTACAAGTAAATTTCCTAATAAGATCATTGATAAAACCTAATTGCAGAGGTTTTTAGGCAGTCTAAATTATATTCTCATCTATTATCCCAACATTAGTCGTTTAGCCAAACTTCTACATGACAGGTTAAAAACTAACCTCGTTCCTTGGTTTGACCTCCATACCAATCTAGTCAAACAAATTAAAAAATAGGTTCAAATCATTCCTTTTCTCCATTTAGCTTCAGCTTCTAAGATAGTTGAGACTGATGCCTTTAACATATGATATGGTGGAATATATATGTATGTATATATGTATATATATATATATATATATAACACAAGTTATAGAAACCTAAGTGAGAGGAGAAACCATTAGCAAATAGATGAATGCTATTGAATTATGTAAGTCTCATTAAGTAAAAAGAACAATAAATTCATATAACTTGCAGCTTGTTTTTTAGTTTATGTATTCAAATTATAGATTATGTTTTCTACAAAACTAATTCTATTTTATTTACATAAAGCAAGTTGATGAATTAAATGTTCTTTACAATTTTGTTGAGGTACAATGATATTCTCATTCCTCCATGAGAAAAGGAAAACATTTTGTTTCAAACTTCAATCTTGAAGATGAATTATTATAAAATCACTTGAAGGTTTTTTTATCAAAAAAGAAAAAAAAAAGGATGAAAAAAAGGTTATTGAGCTAACCTAATTCAATAAATTTGAAAGATTAGTTGTGTAAATCTAAGAAATTCATATATACAACATTAATTATAAATATATAAAATACAAATGAAAAAATATTTGTTAATTGATTTTTAATATTAAATATTTGTGTTATAGAACATGAATGTACTTTTTTTATTTTTCATTTTGGTTATATACATCTTTACTCCTTGTATATTTCATCCTTGGTTATACTTTATATGTCTTTTCTTTTCTTTGCATGTTCTTGGTTATATTTTAAATTTTTACAACTTTAAAAATTGAGGTGGACACCAATTTAATAAAATTAAATTTAAATTTATATAAAAATTAATTTAAAGAAGAAGTACCATATAAAAAACCAAAAAAACAAATATAGTCCTTCTCATTTTCACAAAAAAATTTGAATAATGGTGCAATCCTTGAGTTTGAGTTTTACCAATGAGAAAGAAAATCATAAAAAAATAGGAAAAAAAGGTTTTTTTTTTATATTTCAATAACCAAAAAGTTATTTTTAATGTGAATTTATGTGAATGTTCTTGCGTAAAGGAGTGCAGAGAGTTTAAAACTTTTATCTTGTTGTAAGAAATAGATTGAACTTTAAAAGAATTTTTTTTATTTAATTTAGATTTTTGAACCAAGGGTGATTTTAGGTTAGCAATGGAATTGATTTGATTTTTAGAATGTTTATTAGGTATTTTTCAAAAAAAAAAACAAAAATTAAAAAAAGTTTAAAATAGGTATTTTTCAAAAAAAAAAAAACAAAAATTAAAAAAAGTTTTAAAATAAACAATCGTCTCATTGTGGCCAAAATTTGTACAACACACCACACATTATCTACGAAAATAAATAATAATAAATTAGACAATGTGTCACTCATCTTTTTGATCCATGTATTACAAGTCCTAGCATGCTTGGCCTTCTTTTTCTCTGGCTAAGTGCATAAATTCAATCTTTTAAGTGTTTGATATTTTGATTAAAATTTTCTATAAATAATAATAATAATTTTACCATAGTTTTTAAATAATTTTTTAATTGTTATATAACCCAAAAACATTTTAAAATACACACATGAATATTAAAGAAAAGTAAATTCTATTTTTTGTTATTTGTTACATTATTTAATTGTTTTCCTTCAGTCACACACAAAATATCAAGACAATGCTTCTTACAAAAAATTTTGAGATTATGATATGATTTCATTTAACAACAATGCTTCTTACAAAATATATTTTATTAAAACAAAAAATAAATCCATTAATAAAAAAATAGAGTTTAGATTGAAAAAATTCCTACTTATTTTTTTTTTAAAAAAGAAAAAACAATGCTTTTAAAATCGTGATAAATGAAGCTAACTTTATTAATTTAAAATGTTTACCTGAAGCTATTTCTGGTGCTGTGTGCGTAGGATTTCCCATAAAGGTATTTTATTATTCAAATCAGAGCCGCTATGTTAACCAACAGGACTAGTGATGAATAACTTCTTTTGAGCTGTTTGGATTGCAGAGTAGGTCAAATATTATAATCCATTAATGTTAGAGAAAAGTGAACAACATAATTCTAATAGAAGTTAAATTTCTTTCATTTCAGTATGAAAGCATCCTTAAAATCATGGTTTAACATATTTCAGTAATCTGTCTGAATGTGATTTATGGTGGCGTACTGTTATGCAATCAGAAGATACACTAGGATATGAATTATAGGTTAGCATTTTCTGTTTAGATTTGATGAGGAGGTGGTGGTATTGATGGGAATTAGTTGTTGAAATTTTTGGTAGCAAAGGGATTTCCTTCCATTTAACCGGCAAGTGCATTTTGATCCTTCATCATTGTCATTTACTTACCAGCTTGTTATTGTCGGGCTAGAATTGGCAAAGTGCATTGCAAACTCAATCTTGTGCTGCTAATGTTGCTTGCCTCCATACTGCAGATGAATGCCAGGTAAGTTCTGTTCTTTCTCTTGAGATGCTCGCAGATACTGCAGAAACAATATGTATAAGCAGAATGCTCACTAACAGCACAAGCTTTAAAGGAAACAGTGTAACATCTCTTTTAGAACAAACAAACCCCTCTTTGTCAGCCTAAGCTTTTTGGTTGTCCAATAATCTTGTTCTTGTTGGGAATTTCTACCGGTGATGTTCTGATACTTGCTCATAGGAGGCCAAGCACACTGACACAATATTTAACGTGGTTCGGCAAAATCTTGGTTTGTTGTCAACATTGGTGGCTACCAACTCTAGCTCATTCAACAATGGTGGCCACCAACTCTATCTCATTCAACAATGGTGGCTACCAATAGTCAATGGTAAATGGTTGGTGCCTTACATGAAATGGCAACCAACCTAACAGTTCTACCTTATACCTGGTGAGATAGATAATGTTATTCAACGAGTAACCCTCTACAGATATTTTGCAGATCAAATGTGGGGATCCATTTGAAAACAGTCTTGTTGATGAATTCAATTAGTGTGCAGTCTCATGAAAGAAGTATGTACCTCAGAAGTCTGATGTTGGAATTCCGTCCCTGATCCTGCCATTCTTGTCAAGAACTTTAATGTTGCAGATTTCGTTGGGAAGTGGTTCATCACTAGTGGCCTAAATCCTACTTGTGATACTTTTGACTGCCAATTGCATAAATTCCATACAGAATCCAACAAGCTTGTCGGGAACTTGTCCTGGAGAACTCCAGATATTGGCTTTTTCACCCGATCAACTGTACAGAGGTTTGTGCAAGATCCAGTGTATCCTGCAATGCTCTACAATCATAACAATGCGTTCCTTCACAATAAAGATGACTGGTAATTTCCATTTCCTTCACTATCAAGTTTCTGCCAGAAAGCATTGTGCTTGAACTTGAAAGCATAGGAAGAGACTTCAACAAATTCATCAGCACACATAATAAAGGAAGTTGAAGAAATAGAAGAGACGAGGTAGACTGAGTTGAGCTTGTTCCAGAGATTGGCAGAAGAATTTATTAACTCCAAAAAGACGAGGAAGACCAAGTAAAGAAGAAATGGATATGATATGTTGAGTGATCTGAAAATGGAAGCGAAGTTTAGATAGAATTCAACTTAGAAGAAAATATTGAAGTCTTCTTCTTCATGCCTTTTACTATTTCAGAAATGCACAGCTAAATCTTTTTGAGTCCAGAAAAGGAAATCTGGATTTTTTTTCTTTTTTATTTCTGCTGCATTTCCTTTTTCAATTTGTTTCTATAGTTTCTAGCCAAGACCCAATTGCCTCCTGAATTCCCTACATTGGATCATGAAGTTGCTCCAAAAAGGCACCCATTCAAAGATAAAGAAGGATGATGGATCGTGTTTCTCTGAAAAACCAGAACAATATACAGGCTATCTTGCCTAAAGGCAATCCTGCTGCTTTTCAAGTCCATATATTTCTTTCTCTAAAAGTCATTGCCGACACCTGTTCTAAAACAACTGTCTGTGCAGAATCTAAAGTTGTAAACTTCCAGGATTGGAGCAAAGAACGAGCATAAAGAATAAAGCAATTTTTCCAAATTTACATCACAACATTAAATCCTACCATTACTCAAAGAGTGAAGCAGTGACGAGAGAAAACCGAACCCCCTCCCCGCTTAATCTGGCCCCAAAATAAGGGATTAAAGCATATCCTCCAAAAGTAAAGCAAGAAAGCCAGAAGGAATAACAGGTCATTAAATCCTCCATAAGGCCCTCCAATTCAAGAGTAGCTAAAGCTAGTAACGATAGGTATAACAATCACAAGAATGATTATCAAAAGGAGAATGATACCGATACACATCCATTTCCTGCTGCTCTTCTGGTAATCTTTAGCACTCTTGAGCTCTTTGGTACCATCCTTCACATAGTGACTAGCATTCAACACGTGGTGCTCAATATCATCCATCTGCTCCCCTTGTGCCTCCACCATCACTGCCATGTCCAAAAACGCCTGGTGCAGCTCCAACAAGCTCTTCTCAATCTCTTTGGCAGCATCATGCCTGTCCTGTATCTCCACCACAGTCTCCAGCACCTTCCCTTTCCCATGCTCCTGGATTGCACGTTTCAAGAACTCCTCACCCCCATTACCATCAGAGATGATCTTATCAATGATTTCCTCATCTGGGTACTCTCCGGTAACAGTGAAATACCTCCTACCAACAGTATCTTTATACTCAATCATCATCTTTTGCCTTAAAGCTTGAAAATCCATCATCAGCTCCTTCAATTTCTTGCGCAAGCAATTAGTAACAGCAACCCTTGTTCTATAAATCGGAGTTCCTTCCTTGTACCCTGAAAGGCGCCTATTAGCAGCATTGGCACGATCCATTTCTTCAAGCTGGGTTTTAATACTTCTGGCCTTTTTCAGGCCTTTAACGATATCTGCATTGATTTTGTCTCGTATCGATTTTAAGGCCTCGTGTTTGTGTAAGGACTTGCTTTCTTCATTTGCTTCTTGCAACTGGTCAAGAATCTCACGGATCGATCGCATTTCTTTCTTTACATCCTCAGCTTCT
Source organism: Populus euphratica (assembly GCF_000495115.2). Lineage (NCBI taxonomy): Eukaryota > Viridiplantae > Streptophyta > Magnoliopsida > Malpighiales > Salicaceae > Populus > Populus euphratica. Next base: position 220,677 of record NW_011500042.1, read on the forward strand.
TCAAGGAACAGACCAAGATTGCTGTCCATGGTGTTTGATGCATTTGCCATTTCTACAACAGGGTCAGGACCAGCTTCAAGATCTTTCATGGCCTCTTTCTTTAGGTCCACATAGCTCATAAACGATTTGGTCATGAGGTCATTCATCTTTACAAATCTTCAGAATTCACACACCTAAAACGAAACCCACATGACATTAAATATTAGAATCAGAGAGTCAAAAACTTACTAAAGTTTCAACGAGAAAGATGAACCTAGTTGATTGAACTATACAAAATAAATAAAATAAAAATCAACAAATAAAGACACGGGCATTATGTAATATTTGGTTTGGTTTAATCTACTAATCTCAAGTCTACATAACAAAATGAACTATACTAGTACTAAAGAGAAAAAAATAAAGATCTAATCGACTAGTAAATCAGAAAAACCTACCTTTCTCAAATGGGGAAAAAAAACAGCAACAATTGAATAGTCTTGCTAAGACAGCAAAGAAAGAGAGCAAAGGAGAGATTTTCAAAATGGAAGGAGGGAAGTGGGAAGAGATCGAGATGGTAAGTGGGATTTTAATGAGAGATTCAAAAACAACAAGATGATCTTATGGTTTTTTATTGGAAACACAAGCTCAGCTTATGTCATAAGAGGGTGCTTAAAAGGAAGCAGAAAAACACCCCAGTAGGCAATGGAAGGAAATAAAACTAGCCGTTAAGCAGGCCTCCTTCCCAACGGCTATATGCTATTTCAATGTGTTCGTTATTCAATTCTTTAAATATGTGGGGCCAAATCTTCCACCACGTGGGTCCATATTTCCGATATTTCCCCCATGGAGAGATGATTTAGTTTTGACCCTTTCTTCTTGTGAAATTTCATTTTCAGTCTTCTGCGCTAACAAATTGCACTTACATCCTCGAAGCTTAGTCTAATTACAAATTCGATGTGTTGGATTCAAATTGAACCATTTAATAAATTTGGATTAATGGATCATATTAGATTTTATAAATTTAAATTTATTTTTTTTAATTGTTAATGAGACCTAAAACTTAATAAAAAATATAAATTCTAAAAAATTCCAATTAAATTTAAATATCTATCAGTAATTTTTTAAAAAGTATTATCATGGTTCAATATTGTGAAATGAGTTTGAACTATGGTACAAGTAAGAAAATATATTATTATAATATTTCATAAAAATTATAAAATTGAATTATCTTTAAAAACAATTGTATTAAAAGTAAGCATTAATGCACAAGAAGTAAAACAAAGCTAAAACAAAAGAAATAAAAAGGTATACTATAAGGGTGGAAGAGAATAAACTATATTGTTATGAAAAAAAATCTCTTTTTTTATAAGGGACAAGCTTACCATGAACAGAATCTTGATTAGTGACACAATGTTTTCTTTTTTTATAAGGGACAAGCGTACCATGAACAGAATCTTGATTAGTGACACCAACTCAGTAGTTGATTTTTATTTTTATATGTTATAGGTTTTAATTGATTTGAAGCTTTAAAACAAGAAAAAGAAACTTAGCCTATGATTTCTTAAAAAGATTAACAAAAACTAAGCCTTGTGGAAAAAATATTGTAGTATTTGTTTTTGTTATTATTTTTTTTTCACAAATCATTATGGATTAGAACAATAATTTTTATTTTTATTTTTTTGTAAATATATTTTTGCACCATTAAGCCCATTTAAACACAAATTAACACCTAATTTCATTTTTTTTTGAAGAAATGATTGGATTAAAAATCATATAACCAGGTGAAAATAAAAGCTAAATTAGATGATGGCTTTAAATTTCATACAAAAACTTTATTTTGATCTCCCATCTTTTTTTATTTATAAGTTATTGGTTCCTTATTAAAAATTCAATTTTGATATTAAAGTTCATTTCTTCTATTTTTCAGTCATTGTTTTGTGAGAGGAGGTAGAGAGAGTGAGGAAGCTAAATTTTGATATAGAGAGAGAAAGTAGTTATTGACGATGATCTTAGACACCAAAAAAGTTAAAACGGTGTCAATAAATTTCATTTCACGAGGACAGTTTCACCAAGGTGTTTTTTTCTTCTCCTTGCTTTGAGGAGGCATATCTCAATTGCAGAATTTTTTTGGGGTTTAGGTTCATTTTTTTTTACACTCTTTTTTTAGTTTTTTTTTAAATCATGAATATATTTATCAGAGTTTTAGGATGTTTTCTATGTCTTTGGGGTTAAAATAGGTTTTAAGCTAAAAAACCAAAGCCTTGTTTTTTCGACGACTAGAGGTTGTTAGATGCTCTAGAATGTAGATGATATATTGTCTGCTATCTTTCTTTGTAAAAAAGTAGGATAGATAATTTAAAAAATCTTGTTTTAAAGAATAAAAACAAACCTAAGTCCCCATGCTAGGCTAGAAGGTCCACTAACCTGGGCTTTTTTTAATGCTTAAGCATGTTAGGTCATTAAGGTTATGTTCTTCGGCTCTTTTAGTTTTTTTTTCTTTTTATATTTGGATTTAAAAAAATTTATAATTTCATACTTTGTTATCATTTTTTTTATTTAGCTCAAACCTAAAAGAACGTAATATCACCCTTTTTTTTTCAATAATGTACTTTTATTATCTCAACATCACATGTTTATCATAGTTTTTATACTTAAAAAAAATTATTATGTGTTTTATTATTATATAATTAAATAAAAAATAATCTTTGGATACAATTTTATTGAATATGATGACATGTATAATTTATGTTGTGAGTTTGTTTGGTTAACTCTAGTTTACTTAGGTTTTTTTAATTAAATGCTATTTTTTACTGATTTTATTTTTTAACATTAATTAAGTTAAAATTGAATTTTTCAATTTGTTTTTTTCAAGATTATCTCCATGAATTTCGTAGGTCAATCTATAACCTAGTTAGATCAATTGTTTTTTATCTTAATACCAAATAAAAATATTACTCAATTCATGATTAAAATATATTTATTTTTTAAGAAGACATATCAACTATACTTGAATATTTTTTTATACTTTAAATTTTTTTTATTGTAACCTGTGGCATAACGCAGGCCATTAGACTTGTTATTAACTATGTTAAGATAAAAAAAATTGAGAAGTAAGAAAATATTATTTAGGATTTAATAAATTAGTTTGTATGCTCATGTTATCTCTTGGGGGATACGAATTGTTTTAAACATAAAAAAAAATTAGATCTCAATAAATTTTTTGTAATTGTCATTAAATACAGTATTTTGGATTTTTTTTCATAAAGATAGATTTTTCTATCAACTTATCTTCTTCTTCTTCTTCTTCTTTTTTAATCTTAGCCAATATTTTAATTGGAAGCATTGTTTCTATTTAGGAAAAAAAATGATTTTTAAAGCTAGATTAAAAATAATATCAAAATAGTATCTTTATATTTTATGTAATTGAAAACTTAAAAAATAAAAAATATGATAAAATCAACAATTAAAACTACAAGCAACTTCATAGCATGCCAATAATTTTTGCTAAAATTAGCCATGTATATATTAACCACACTAGTTAGTTGTGAAATATTTAGTATTATACATATCATGATATACAAGACACTTCTCATTATACTAGCATGAAAAAGATGGACTATATGCTTCATCTCCTTCTTCGTTTCAGATAATAAAGTAACTAAGAGTTTGAAATGACTTATTAATGGAGTATTTACAAGTTTTGATGTTTGCAAACCAAAGTAATAACAAAGTAATAAATAAACTAGCCTTTCAATGTACTTTTTATGTGAAAAGTACAATTTACTTATTTTATAGTATATATGAATTTCCATCACAACCTATATCTTTTTACCTGAAGCTTACTATTATTCACATGAGCATAAACAAGATAATCAAATACTTTTATATTTGTATAACTAGTAAGAGATTCAAACCTTATCTCTTCTAGAGTTTTATAATTAATAGTAGTTGATAAAGATTTATTTATCATATAATAAACTATGTTAACAATTTTTTTTCAAAACCTTTTAGATAACCCAATACTAGAGAGTATATAGAGCATAGACCGAGCTCTAAAAAAGTTATGTTCCTATTTTTTACAAATTCATTTTATCATGACATTTTTTTTTTACTATATGATGCCTCACAATTCCTTTATTTTGCAAAACTCATTGAATGGACCTCCATGAAATTCTAAGTCATTGTTAGTTAGTAAGCGCTTGATCTTTGTACTAGTTTGCTTATTAATTATAACATTTTTTAAAATTAATCAAAGACTTCATCCTTGTATTTTAAAATAAAGATTCATACCTTGCAAAATAAATAATCAATAAAAGCTATATATTTCCCACTAAGACACAAAACACAAAATAGATCCTAAAGATCGAAATGAATATAATCTAAAATGCCTTTAGTTTGATGAATACCCATATTGAACTTGATCATACATTGTTTTTTGAACACATAATGCTCTCAGGAATCCATAAATCCAACTTTATGGTCATCAAACAAACCTTATTTGCTTAACAAAGTCATTTCTTTCTCATTTATATACTCAAGTTGCATGTACCATAACATCATAGTATTAAGATTTAAAGATGAAACAATAAAATTTATTATAGTTATGCTAACTTGAAGAAAATAAAGACCATTTTATTTTAAGACTTTCATCACAACAAAAACACCCTTCAAAAACCTTATAACTCCATCTTTAATTTTATATGAACAATTATTAGAGTCTAGTGTATCCAAAGAAACTAGTCATTTTCTAGTTTTAGAATATGTTTAATTTGTTAAGGACCATCATTCTTTTTAACTTAGAATGAGCCCATCATTCATATCTGGTGTACCTAAAGAAACTAGTTCTTTTTAACATCATTAATGACATCTCGAGTTTAGAGCTACCTTCATATCTTTCAGGATAAGAGTATATCTACTAAATATCATACAAAGTTATCACTTATAAGTTTCAGATTTAAAAGGTCTTAAGAATTTGATAAAATTACAATGTAGTGATTTAAATTTTTGTTAAGTTATGTGTTATCATGATTTTCCTTGCCATCTATTTATATAGTCAAGTAATATTAATTGTCTATAATCTTCCATTCTTTAGGTTCTTCACTAATCCATACATCAACTAGTATTAACGTCAATGTTCTTTTCATGATCTTACATTTACATGAGTGTATATTTTCTTTCAATTTTATGACTTATTATAACTACTTATATACATGTATATTCTGCTTATGTATACGTTCTTTTACACACACATAAAGGATAACCCTTACTTTCTAAGTTACTCTTAACTAATCAATTATCATAATTATCTTCCAACTTTATTTAAATCCCATAAAATTTACAGTGCAACAATGGGGTATACAGGGTTTGCAGGCATTGAATCCAATTTACTTCTAGAGTTGTTGGCTTTAAAGAATGATCTGCAGGTTGCATAAGAACGAGGTTATAGAAGAATTCTATGTAATTCTGCTTCTACAGAGGTAATTCGGTTGATTTATGAACATCATATTGTTTTCCATGAATACAGAGCTCCTACCTATGAGATCAAGAGCTTGATGCTAAGGGATTGGGTAGTCAGGATTTGTCTTTCTTCCAGAGAAGCCAATGCTTTCACTGACTTCATGGAGAAACTTGGATCCAGGGAGTCTACGCATCTTATGATTTGGGGGGCTCTTCCTCCAGGCATGGGTCACCTCTTGCTAGTAGACTCGATGGGTCATTGTTTTTCTTAGTTTGTTTCTAGTTTTTCCATTGTACCAATATATATATATATATATATATATATATATATATATATGAAAGAAATATTTTCTAGTTTTTCCATTGACTAATTTTAATTATAAAATAAAATAATCAATAAAGCATCGATTTCATGCTACTTGTTGTGTAATTGTACATGTTGGGCAAAATTTGAGTATATCTAAAAATAAAGTTAATCTAAAGCTAAATTCATATTCTTTCAATTTTTCAGTATTTTTATTCATGTAAGACTTAATAAAAAAAAAAGATTACACTAGAAATTTTTTATTACAATTGACATATTTTTTTCCTTTATCAATGAATAATTCATAAATATTATTTTTATTATTATTTTATGACTAGAGGTATCCATGCCGGTTTCGTACACTGATTTAAATGTGTTTTTTCTATCTAAATATCTATTTAAGAATGTGGTAGAAATTATTTTTTAAAGTATTTTTTATTTGAAAATATATTAAAATAATATTTTTTTTATTTTTTTAAATTTATTTTTTAACATCAAAACATGAAAACAATCTAAAAATATAAAAAAAATTAATTTGAAACTACAAAAGCCCATTGCCAAATGAAGCCTACAATTTATCCATAATAAAAAAATTTATTTAGATTTTTTTTATGGTAATGCCAAATGAAGCCTACAATTTATCTATAATAAAAAAATTTATTTAGATTTTTTTTATTTTTTATATCAGCACATTAAAATATTAAAAAGAATTAAAAACATTAAGTTAATATTTTTTAAATAAAATACACTTTCAAAGCATATAAAAACAAAAAACAAAAGGCACCACAATACAAAACACTCACTAAAACCTTCGGATCCATGCCATCATTTATATGTAATAACATATACTATTAGTTTATAATTAATTGAATAAAAGATCCAAACATATATCATAGAAAATAGATGCACCAAGAACATGACAGGAGGATAGTGCCAATTGGATAATTACAGAATCTAAAATTGGTGAGCACCTGCCATTCAATTTCTCTTCGGGGGACCAAAAAAATATACCTTGACTAGGTTTAGGTAAAGCTTCACTATCTCACAATGGATTGAAACTCTTTTTATCATAATTATCAAATCTAATTTGATTATAAAAATTATAAATTACCAAATCAAACTAAAACAAACTCTTGTATATTATAACATATTATTTACATTTTGTTTTATAAACATTTATAAAAACATGATAGCATAATATAGCTGCTTATATGTAGATTTCCTCTCTTTTTTTTTAATAATTGCCTTAGGTAATTTTAATTCATTATAGAAAAAAGCTATACAGATTATGAAAACAAATGTGAAATTCAAGGTAAAAGGCTTAATTAATCTATACATTCATCAACTCCAAGTCTTCTTTGATCAAGTCAAACAATCATAAAAAGAGGACAACAGTTTATAGATAATTAATTCTTAGTTATTTATTTTCAAGACTAAAACAATATTAAAAGGAACATAACTTCCCATAATATATAGTCTTGAACTCGGTTTTCTTTTATCAAGTAAAAAAAAAATCATAAAAATTCTTGCTATTTCGCTTTCAAGATTAGAACAATAAAAGTAAGACCACACGTTTAATAGTTATACATGTATTTTATAATTAAATGTGGATCTTCTTCACCAAAAACCAAAGAATTAAAAAACTATATAAATTGTTCATCATTTGTCAATATAATTTATCATAATATAATCTAGCAAATACTATCTCAACAATTCATTTATTAATTTAAAAAAAAACAATGTTTTATAAAAATAATGTATTTGATTAAATATTGAATTATTTTAATTTGTGAAATTTTTTAATATAGAGGTGAGATAAACACAAAAATAAAAAAATAGAAACAATAAATTAAATTTTTTAAAAAATTAACAGGAAAGATAATTCTTATCATTTTTTAATGGAACTAGATATAATTTTTTTAATCTCATCTTGGTTTTTTTTTTTTTTTACAAAATATGTTGTAAACATCTCTTGTTAAAGGAAAAAAATAATTTTTTTTTTTATGAAAATTAAAAATAGACTGATGATCTCGGATATGATCTACAAGTGTATTGATAACATTTTTTACAGAAATCTATTTTGCCTGAGATAAAAGAGGATTTTTGGAACTCTAAAATAGAAATTCTACACAATTGTAATCTATAGAAACAAAGCATTCCTCAAATTTAGATAGGAAAAAATAAATTCTAAAACAAACCGGAATTTAAATAGAACCAATCATACAAACTCCTATATATATATATATATATATGCACACACCACATATTTCGGCAAGAACTTGGTTGACAGCAAAAACTTAAAATCCTAGCTATATTTATCCACCGAAAAGTCTACCACCTCTCCCTAGTTAGGTGAATCACGCCTCCTTAGGTGGCTGATATTCCTATCACAAAATAAATCCTAGATACAAACCAAGACAGAGAGGACACTGCCACCTGAAACCGAAGCCAACCCTCTGACTGTACTTTTCATAGGTATCATCAAAAGAACCAGAACTGAAAGGAAAAGCTGTTCTGTTCAGTGATGGGGGCAATAAAGGCAGCATCTGGGGATGCAGTGTTAACTTTCATGTGGGTGTTTGTGTCTTCCATGTTTGGTTTGTTCACAAACCTGATAGTGACTGCTCTTGGTATTCAAACCCTTGCCTGGGCTCCTCTGGTCATTACTACTTTTATTGTCTTCACCTTTGTTTTCTTGTTTAACTTGATTGGTGAAGCCTTGGGTGGTGCCAGTTTTAACCCAACCGGTACTGCTTCCTTCTATGCTGCTGGGGTTGGTGGAGACACTCTCTTCTCCATGGCCCTCAGATTCCCTGCTCAGGTATACATTTACAAACATCATTGGCTTATCAAACACGGTAGAATTGTACTTTTTTATTGCATGCAAACATGTCTTTCTGTTGCTGTTCATCAGCAGTATTGATTTCTTTGTGTTTAGTTTCTTCTTTTTATTGGGATCGTGTTTAAGGATTTAAGTCCTTAATTATCTTGATTTATTTGTTTGTAAAGCAAGATGATGGAATTTGAGTGTTCTAGCTTCCTTTGGGTCCCTCCATTTCTTTCTTTTTTGTTGTCTTGTTTCTTTTCTGGGAACTTTTTAGTTCTCTAGTTGCCTTTCATTGTTTATTGCTTCCGTGTCTTGATTTCTCTGACGGAAGAACATTATCCACAACGATCCATCTTCCAAAAAGAAGTAGCGTAGTTTTGAAAAGAACAGCCATCATTTACTTTCCAAAGAAATTTGGCCGGCACTCTGTCACAACAAGACCAGAGCAGTTGTGCCAAAGCTATTCGGAAACAGGAATGGTATTGATTAAAATATTAACAACCGAAGTCTCCTTGACAGGCAGCAGGGGCTGTGGGAGGGGCGTTGGCTGTCATGGAGGTGATGCCAGTTCAGTATAAGCACATGCTTGGGGGGCCTACTTTGCAGGTGGACTTGCATACTGGAGGCCTTGCTGAGGGGGTTTTGACCTTCTTAATGAGTTTTGCTGTTCTTGTAATTATCCTTAAAGGCCCTCGTAACCCTCTGGTGCAGACATTGTTTCTTGCCATTGCGACCATAACATTGGTGGTTGCAGGATCTACTTACACCGGTCCTTCCATGAATCCTGCCAATGTGAGTATCCCATTTGTCTTTGCTTCTCAATTTCATAGTCATCTTTCCTTTGAGAAGATATGTGGAGTGCTTATGAATCTCTCAAATTTTGCAGCAACCTGTCTTTTTCGTACTTATAGTTTAGATTATAAAAGCATAAGCTCCTAAACATTGCGTGCATGATGCAAATCACCTTTATTTTTCTTCCACTTGTTGTTATACTGTTTTTTCCCCCTTGTAGCCATTTCTGCATTTTGGTTAAGATCGTTTCACATGTATGACTGACATTGCCTTGCTAAGGAAACCAAGACCTGGCAGATGCTGAGACAATGTCTCATAATGTCTGAGTTCATCTCTTCTCTCTCTGTTTGAGAGCCTGTAAAGCTGTGTAATTCAGGAAATGTAGTGGACATGGGATAGGGAAGGTCTGAGCCATCCATCTCCTCTTTGAAAATACTTCTGCTAAGTCTTAGGATATTCTGCTCAATTTCATGGAAAAAAACTCCTATCTGATTGACAAATCTCACTGATCCAACACATCCCTTTCTCTAAACAAGCAAACTACAAAGAGCAGACTATAAACACTATCAAACAAGCATACTCCCACCAACTCCAACAAACTAAACCATTAAAATTTCCACCTAAAAACCGTCTCATAATTCAAGAAATTCAAGAAAAACTCTGCAACTCGTAAAATCCCTTTCACCAATCTGTTTTTATTCTTGGTTTCTTCTCCGTATCTCATTGTTAAGTGATATTCTTTTGGTATCGAATAGCTAAGGACTTTGCTCCTTCTCATTCTTGACTAGATAGGATACACAAGGGCTTTGCTCATCTATATCCTCGGTATATAGACAAATAATAGAGAGGAACATAAATGACCTCTTCGTCCTTTTCCCTTATGCTCACTTCTAACCGATTATATGGAGGGTAAAGTTAAGATATTTTATTGTCATGATTAAAAGATTTTGGGATGGTCATTTATGATTAAAAGCCTCCAGCCTATATAGAAGCCGATGGTTTTCTTTGGAATTTATAGTCAGGATATATGATAGATAATCAAAGTCGTTCAAGAGAAATTTGTCAACAAAGTTACATTTGCTGATATGCAGATTAGTCTATTAAGAGAATTGAATCGGAAACTTCTAAGTATAACCATCCTCCTAATATGGAAGTATGGAACAATAATTAAGAAAGATTATAAATTGTCGAGAAATTATTCAATACTGTTGGGAAACATACTCCCTCTCTTACTTTCATAAAGACTTTGTGGGGTTCGTGAATAAATGTGAGCAAGGGAGTACAAATTCTTGGAGTTTATGAAAGGAATTCAGCTTTAGAAGTTTTTCAGCCTGTTCTTTAATGGCTTAATTTTGAAGTTTGATTACCTGCAATTAGAGCTTTGACAGTTCTGCATATCTATGGGATAGAAAGGATCTCTTACATATGTCAAATTCAAGTTTTGGAGATTGACCTTGCTTGCACCATTTTGATAGAACTCTTGCCTTACATTTTTCGTGAGTATCATGCATGCTCTCATTTGCTTACTAAACTTCCATTCTAATTTTACATCTTTTACTTGGGCAATAGATGGTCTGCATATGCATCCACTTATCCAAAGGTAAGTTAGTATGGTTGTCAATTTTGAGTGCAAATTATAGGTTCTGGAACTGCGATAGATTCATGTCTTAAATAGCTATTAAACAGCGAAGTAGGCAAAAGTTGGTGTGTTATCTCTGCTTTCTTGTAATGCCGAATAAGAATTGATGAGAAGACTCAAACCTAACTTCTGAGAACTCTTGCCACCAATCTTGATGTTCCTGCGAGGGATGGATCAAATTTTGACCACTTGACAGGGCCCAAACTAAGATTAGTTTTTTGTTTCATCTTTTTTTCTTTCTGTGGAGAGGGGTAGGGGGTATGTGAGCTGCCATTGTTATTTTTTCTTCCTTCTTTGCACCTGTTGTGTCTTCATATAGAACTCTTTGACTTTTTCTTGTCATATTGTTCGTAGCATGGAAACTGAGAGAAACTAACTCCTAAGCATGTTAATCCCTTGCACGTTCTGCTGTTGCTTTTTTTATCTTCAGAATACAATTTGGCTATGGCGTGAGGATTGATCTGACTCAGTAGAGTCTTCATCTTCATGGATCAAATTTTAAGATCTGAGAAGTTTGTCATGGCACTTGTTTTTGCTAAAGGGAGAACGTTATGTTTTGAGAAATAATCAGATTGTAGAGCCCACCTGTTACATACAAATTTCTGGTCTTTCTGGGGTATATCGTCAATCTAAAGCTTGGTTCTCACATGATCATCTGCATGTTAGATTGTTATTAGAGGGCTTCATATGATTGCAACAGCACTATTCTATTACCATTTACATACTCTAGAGATCATAGATTCATGGAAGTCTTAATATGAAATGCTTGTCTTTTGATTGAACATTCAAGATTTTTATCTGCAATAGATCCCGATGATGGTGTTCTAGTTTTTCATTTGATGTTTCATGTTTTCTTGAACATTTGGATGCAATCAAGTGCATTTTGATGAAAATCTAGTTTTCCTGAACTGTTTGGAAATCCAACAAATTCTGTAACTTATCCTCTGCTGTTCTCCACAGGCCTTTGGGTGGGCATATGTAAGAAAATGGCACAACACATGGGAGCAGTTCTATGTTTACTGGATCTGCCCCTTCATCGGAGCCATATTGGCCTCCTGGGTCTTCCGTGCTGTCTTCCCCCCACCAGCACCCAAACAAAAGAAAGCCTAAATGACAGAGCTTAGCTCATCATTATTTTACATTGCTTGATGCGTCAAATGTAATAAGAACTTCAGCATTTCATTTCTCTAGTCATGTTAGACTTTTTCATCTTGTTTCCTTGCTCAATTCTCGATTTGAACCAGCAGGGAAGAACTTTTAGTGGGATTGCAGCAACCTGGACCGAGTCATGTTAATCTTGCGCTTTTTGTGCAGAATTCATTCCTGCTAGATTAGCTCCTGGTTTGGAAGCCGTAAAAGTCAGAAAGCAAGGTTCTTGATGCTGACATGCCTTTTCGGTATTGCTAAGGTAGTAGTTTGTGTTTTTTAAAATATTTTTTTAATATATTAAAATAATTTTTTTTATATTTAAAATTTATTTTTAATATTAATACATCAAAAATGATTTAAAAATTAAAATAAAAAAATAAAAAATTGTAAAAGTGTGTTTTTACTAAAATAAAAAATTGTAAAAGTGTGTTTTTACCGCAAAAACAAACACTCTTTTCTAAAAGGTGAAACTTTTTCTCTTTCCGGTGAAAAACAAACAAATATACCTTTTTAATTTTATGAATTTCCACAAGAAAAAAAAAAAGAGTAAACTTTTTCGAAGTTAAATGTATAAAAAGAAAAGGAAAGGAGTGGGAAATAAATAGAATCTGTAAAGCAAAGTGTTTTGATCAATTGGGAGGACCAAACTTAAAGTAATTGGGCCAAATTGAAAGGCTTTGTAGTGGTTAGGACCAAATCTGAATATTCAAACAATTCGAGACTAAACAAAGCAACTTTTCTCACCGACGGAGGAGCTGCGGCAACAAATTCTTTTTCTTTAAAATATTACTCTTAAATATAAAGTCTAGGTTCGGTCATGTAAAGAGGCTTTTGAGTTTTATTTTCTTTTTTTGTTAATATTATTGATTTATTGGAATGAAATACTTTTTGCACCTACTGCTTCAGTAATAAAGCTTGATTAATTTTTCTGCGTTTTAATAAGTATTTTTTTTATTTTTTTTTAATTTTAAAAAAATATTTTATTATATAACTAGCATGCATGCTAGAACTTTATTTTTATATGAATTGTAAGTTCCATATATGCTTAATATACAAGTTAAAATCTTTATAAATATATATAATCTTTTTATTTCGAGTAAACAATTTAGGATGATATAATAAATTGCAAGATTATAAACTAAAAAAAAATGCTCGTCTAATTTTATATTTTAAACAACTGAGTAATTTATCAAATATATACTAGCCAAGGAGCCCGTGTTGTCATGCAGGTTCGCATTTTATTATATTTTATTTCCAGTATGCTTAGATTTTTTTATTTTTTTTTAGGGTTGTTACTTAAATGTTATTATACTTTTTTAGACTTGTTTTGTTCAACATCTAATTTGAAACCCACTTGTTTATTGTGAGAAAAAATATATCACTCTTCAAAAAATAACAATAGTATAAAGTGCAAATAGAGGCATCTAACAAAATGATGGTGGAGAGCATTGTTATTTTAGTGTTTTAAAAATATTTTTGAAAATTTTGAAAATATTTTTATGTTGTACTTTAAATTAATATTTTTTAATATTTTTAGATTATTTTGATATGTTAATATTAAAAATAATTTTTAAAAAATAAAAAAAATATTATTTTAATACAATTCTAAGTAAACAACATTTTAAAAAATAATCGTAATCATATTTCTAAATATGATTTTGCTTTTAAATATTTTTAAATATAAAAAAAATATTTTAATATATTTAAAATAAAAAATATATATATTTTGAAAAACATACCGCTATTAATTACACCGGTATAACTTATACTTTTACTACCAATCCTCCTCATCAATTGCTTTTTTATCAGTTTTGTTGGAATTGCAACAAATAATTCATCATTCTTTGCCAATTCTATATATATTGGTCAAGGACCTAACTATACTGTCCTATGGAACCGTACCTAAATTCTAACAGCCCATATATCTAAAAAGGCCAAATTATCATAGAAAAAAAAAACAAAAAAAAACCGCCAACTCTCATGCAACTATTCTTGCACATTTAGAGATGATAATTTCCTCTTAATTATCCGGTGTTTCATGTTGTCTGATTCAGTTAAAGATTAGGAATGAATTCAATCCGGTTTGATTATTATTATTTTTATTATTAATATAAACAAGTTTATATTTATTTTAATTAATTTTATAAATTTTAAAATTAATAATCATTTAAATTTTTAATAATTTTAAAATTTATAAAATTTAAACTAATAATTTTTAAAAATAAATTTAATTTTTTTTTCAAAATTAATCTAATTTGATTACGGTTTAAAATGAATGTAACTTTTTTAACTTTTTTTTTGTTATGAAGTAGTTATTTTATTTTTTAATTTAATATATAAGTTTTTATATTATTATTTTTGAAGAATCATTATAATTTTAGGTATTAATTTAAAGTTAGGCAATATTTCCATCCATGAATCATAGTTATTTCCTTTCATAATTTATGATTTTATGCATGAGTTTGAAGCATGAACTACATTTTATGTTCTTAAAATATAGTTTGTTTTTTAAGCTTAAATTTTATTTTTTTTAAATTGATTTAAAATAAATTAAAAATTAGCTGATATTGAGTAAAAAAAATTATTTTTCAATCCAATTTAAAAATTAATCAAATTTCAGAAAATGAATCTCTGTATGCATAGTTTCCTTTGACATTAATGAAATCACTTTCTTTAAACTTTACACAAATCTCAAAAGTCGTGCACTTTACACTATCTCCCCCTTTTAAAAAGAATTTCTGAAAGTTTTTATTTTAAATAAATTTTTTATAATTACAAATCATTCTAATATTAAATATAAATTTTTAAAATAAAAAATATTATTTAATATATTATAAAGCACTAACTTTTCTTTTTTGAAAAAAAACACTGCACACTTTGCCTGAGTTAGAAGTATACGCGCTCTCTCATTCATTTAACACTATTTATTGATTAATTCATCTATTTCCCATTTCTCTCTATCTCTCTCTCTCTCTCAGAAAATTTAACCGCAAAACAAGGAGAGCTGGATCCATCACAGGAACCAGCGCAATCCTTAACAATAAAGCCACCACAACCATCACCTCCGGTGGCAACCTCCACCACCACTACCACCAACGGCCAGATCCGTTACCGCACTCCATCCTCCGCCGAACTACTCCTAGAAACGGGCTCCACCGCCACCTCCCCGACCAACTCCGACAAGGCAATGAAGCGACCAGGCATGCGACACGAGTCACTGAGTGACAAGGCCCACAAGTACAGAGGAGTGTTGCTGGTGATTTCGATCCCGATGCTTTTGATCGCTTTTGTGCTGTTGGTGATGCCGAGTCGTGAGGATTATGAATACGGAGGAGGAGGGAGTCGAAAGATGTCGCCGAATCTTGTTAGGGATTCGAGGAGTTATGCTGTTATTTTTGATGCCGGGAGTTCAGGGAGTAGAGTTCATGTTTTTTGTTTTGATCGGAATTTGGATCTTGTTCCTATCGGTAAAGAACTCGAGCTTTTTGTGCAGGTAATTAACTGTTTACTTAGCATTTAATTAATTAATAGAATGTGAAGTGTATTTTTTTCCCTATAAATTTTGAACTTTAGTGAGGTAATATTGCTGTAATTTGTGGAAATTGGATTTTGATTGGAAATGAGTTACATATTTTTTATTGTGAAATTTTTAGTTTGCTTTAGTAATTTTAGTGAGGCCAAGTTTCCGTTTGCTGAGAAGTTATAATGGAGAGGAAATATATTGTTGGTGATAGTGAAAGAGTCTGATGCTGCTGTAGTTGATTTTAGTGTGTTCTGCCTGTGGAAGTTGAAGTATGGTTCAATTTTTGAGGTTTAAGAGTGAGAGTATGTAGCAGATAATGAAATCGGGATGGACAATGTCTTATTAGGTTTGATGAAGTTTTGATATTCTTTGGCATTTTTTTCGTTATTTTTAATTTCTTGGATTGAAAATGCTTGGTGAGTTTAGGAGAAATCAGGGGATATTTTGGAAGATCGGGTATTTTTATTTAATTGTTTCCAAAAAATAAGCAATTTTTTTCTCAAATTTTGGTCCTGAGAAACAAAGTGAGTGGTTTTAAAATGATGACAATGGTAACTTCAGCACTTTGTTTCATACTGTTTTGTTATACAATTTGTGCTCCTGATGTTGTTTTGGTGTTCTGGTTATATAGCTTAGTCCAGGTTTGAGTGCTTATGCAAATAACCCGCAAGAAGCAGCCAGTTCCCTCGCTTCACTGCTTGATAAAGCTGAAAGTTCTGTACCTAAAGAGCTTCGACCAAAAACACCAGTCAGAGTTGGGGTGGGTAAAAAAATTCAAATCTTTTTTTTTTATTATTATTATGACTTGCTTGGAACTCGTGATAAATTAATTGAAGATCAAATGATGTAATGGGTTTACAACTCAACTTAATGATTTGTTGGGGTTGCTTAGTTACTGTATTTTCAATGTATATGCAGGCTACTGCTGGCTTGAGGGCATTGGGAATGGACGCATCAGATAGAATTTTGCAAGCGGCAAGTCTTTATTTGATAGTCTATATTTTGCTTGTTTTCTCATGTTTTGCCACGATATTGCGTGCTTATAGCCATTTGAACTCCATATTTGAAGGTTAGGGATTTCCTGAGAGCTAAAAGCACCCTGAAATCTGAGGCAAGCAGGGTCACTGTTTTGGATGGTTCTCAAGAAGGATCTTATCAGTGGGTATGTTTCATTGACTCTATTACACACCTACATGTTTGTATGTTCAAGTTAGTTACACTGATATTAGTATTTTCAACCATTTGAACCCCTTGTGACAATGCTGGCAATTCTAATGACTAGAGAATGATGACTAGGGTGTAATGGCATGCTATTTTGTAATAGAAGTATTAAAATACTATGTGGTGTCCCCATGCTCAGTTCAATCATAAAATAGTGGGAAACTTTCTACAATAGAACTAGCTAGGCAGTAGTTTCATAAATTGGAGATTACAAAGAAAAGTCCTGTTAAATTTTATTGAGTGCATCAAGTTGGATAGAAATGCTGTCCTCTTCTTATCAGTGGGTATGTTACATTCAAGTTAGTTACACTGATACTAGTATTTTCAACCATTTGAACCCCTTGTGACAATGCTGGCAATTCTAATGACTAGAGAATGATGACTAGGGTGTAATGGCATGCTATTTTGTAATAGAAGTATTAAAATACTATGTGGTGTCCCCATGCTCAGTTCAATCATAAAATAGTGGGAAACTTTCTACAATAGAACTAGCTAGGCAGTAGTTTCATAAATTGGAGATTACAAAGAGAAGTCCTGTTAAATTTTATTGAGTGCATCAAGTTGGATAGAAATGCTGTCCTCAGAAGAAGAAGGCTAATTCCATTTGCAAAGGCTTTCTCTGAAGAAGGCTAATTCCATTTGCAAAGGCTTCTCTTGAATTAGGATGAAAATATGAGCCTTCACGCATGAGTTTATGCTCAACATTAGTGAATCACTAACTAGATACGAACACTTACTAGATGACATTTGCATCACTCACCTATCTTGATATTTGGTCTTCCCTTGAACATTTCTCCTGCTTCTGTCTCTATTTACACTCCCCATTACATGTGCTAAAATGCACTGGATATCAGTTACGTGACCAGTTCATACATCATAGTACCTCTGCATTGGCTTCCACCCTGGTCTGATTGTGTGTTTGTGCTTTTCCTCTGGTGTCCCATGCTGACTTTGTGATCATACAAAGTGCAAATGTATTTTTTTATTGCATCTAGAAGGTCATGATGTAAAATATTGAATTAAGATGAGAATTTTTTTGGTCTATTCTGTCCTCAATATTATTGTTTGGTCTTTTCTTGCTTTAACTTGCATGCATTTTGCAGGTGACGATAAACTACCTTTTAGGAAATTTAGGAAAGACATATTCAAACACAGTTGGAGTTGTAGATCTTGGCGGTGGATCTGTTCAAATGGCATATGCGATCTCCAAGATGGATGCTGCAAAAGCTCCAAGGATATCTGATGGAGAAGATACTTATGTAAAGGAAATGTTTTTGATGGGAACCAAATATTACCTCTATGTTCACAGGTTTGGTTCATCACTAGCTGTGATTTTTCACATTTATCAGGCTGCAATAGAATTTTCCTACGTAGAAAAAGATTTTGGTACGGTTATTAGCTGTTCTATGGATATACAGTTGAGTATTTTATGACTGGAAATTCAAAATCTAATTTTGGCATCTTTCTCGTGCACAGCTATTTGCATTATGGTTTATTAGCAGCTCGAGCAGAAATTTTGGATGCTTCAGAGGACTCTAGCAATCCATGTATCCTGGGTGGTTACGATGGTAATGAATTACTTCCTTTGTAAAAGGCCTGATGAGTTTGTCTTTGTTTTATCATGTTGTTTCATCTTCTTTTCTGATTTGAGGAATTAAGTTCTTGTTCATAATTTGTTGCTGCATAATTTGCTTTATAGAATATGAATATCCTGTGTATGATTAGAAGACATTAGTTAGATTGGTAATTTTACATGTTCAATCCTAACCATTTAACAAAAAAGAATATTTAAGAATTCAGCCAACATGCTACATGATACCATTAGATGTGCAGGGCACATGCAGTGCACGTTCTCCTTATTGTGATGTTTCCTCTCAGCTATTATTCCATTCTATATTTTCATATAATCAGTGGAAAAGTGGAATGAAAAGTTGTAATGATGTGTGGTATCTCATATAATTTAAATTTTAAAATATATTAGTAACTTTTAAAAATTTTAGACTGAATTTCAAAATGATGTTACAGCAAATCACTTTAGTAATTGAATTT
Organism: Populus euphratica; assembly: GCF_000495115.2. NCBI lineage: Eukaryota > Viridiplantae > Streptophyta > Magnoliopsida > Malpighiales > Salicaceae > Populus > Populus euphratica. The sequence goes on from NW_011500042.1 coordinate 239,617, forward strand.
CTTTCTGGATCTTTAAAAAGTAATATAATTAGATGTGGTTATAGTTCGTTTCTTTCTGGATCTTTAAGTAATATAATTAGATGTGGTTATAGTTCAAATAAGAACTATATCAAACACATGTATGGTGTTTAGATGATCAAATGGACTGATAAATGCCATCTCTCTTCCTGGCCTTCAAATTGTTTAAAGGGGTATACAATTATGGAGGGAAAGACCATAAAGCATCAGCTTCTCCATCTGGTTCAAACTTGGACGAGTGCAGGAGGGTAGCTCTTAATGCTCTCAAAGTTAATGAATCGACTTGTACAAGCATGAAATGTACATTTGGTGGAGTATGGAATGGTGGCGGTGGGGATGGACAAAAGAATATGTTTGTTGCATCATTTTTCTTCGACAGAGCTGCTCAGGTACTAGACATACTTGGGTTTCTTGTGAAATTCATTATAGGTTACAATGCCTTGTCTACAAATTTAGCATGCTAACTAGATCGTTTACATTTGTAGGCTGGTTTTATTGACTCAAGTTTACCAGTTGTCAAAGTTCGACCTGTGGATTTTGAGCATGCTGCAAAGCGTGCTTGTGGAACTAAACTAGAGAATGCTAAATCCATATATCACAGTTTGGATGAGAAAGATCTGCCATATATATGCATGGATCTGGTCTATCAGTACACATTGCTTGTAGATGGATTTGGTAAGTCCCTTGCACTTGAGTGAATTGTCAAGGTTCCTGCTAACTTTCACTCCTGAGAGTTGTGCTAAGATGATGTGTACTTATCCTTGGTCATTCTATGCCTACAGCTATGGATCCATTGCAAGATATGATGTTGGTGAAGAAGGTTCAGTACCGAGATTCCCTTGTGGAAGCTGCATGGCCACTCGGCAGTGCCATAGAGGCTGTGTCATCACCAGCGTAACTCTAAATTGCACTATCAGCTTTAGTCACCAAGGTGCATAAATTGCTCAGGATCAACATTTCCTAAAGCAAAGAACTTTGCATGATAGATATTGCTTCAGAGGTCCGTACAGAGTGGAAATGGAATTTTTTTGCCTATAGATTGGGAATAGTGGAAAGGTACAGCTCCATTCGTTATCATTTATGTTCAGCTTCCATATTTGTTTCATTAATATTGAGTGAATGATTCGATTCAGGTCATTTCGATTGCCCTCTGTATTTCCTTATCTTCTATTTTCGTTATTTAAGGCAAATTCTTTTATATGTGGTTAGCATTTCAAAACATATATCAATCTGAATTATGTGGGGGGATTGATGGAATTTTACATTAACGCGTTTCATATTGGTATTTAATTTGTTTTGACTAAATCATAATTCCGCTGGTTACTTTTCTATTTATTATTGTAACCTTCACTAGCCTGTTGTGAGTTCATTCTAAAATTTTGTTTCTCAAGCATTTTGAAGTGGGGAAAAAACTAGTGATACAGTCCAGATTGAAGCTCTATTCCGCTCAACTAAGTTGATCAAGTTGATCAGGTTTTCGGCCCAATCAATCAAAGTTAGTCTAGATCTGGTTTGGTTCAAAGCTTGTTAGGGTTGTCTAGTGGTAGCATGAGAGATATGTTTGGGTTTTATCTCGGGTTGGTTATGAAGCTCAATTATTTATGCGGTTTTTGGCAGCAAAAATTCTTAATTTAAAACGAGTAATTAATGTTCCTCACAAGGATTTTTCAAGTATCCTAGTGACGCAAGGAAAGATTGATGGCGGCAATATTTGTGTGCTTATTTTTGGGAAGCAGCTTTGATGTGATCATAAAAGGAGAGCAATAGAGGTTGCAGCGAGATAGGACATTTTCTTAGAAGTCTTTTCATGTTTTGTAACGATTCCATGCTATTCAAGGAAGCTAAAGGGGGGTAGTGTTTAAGGGATTTAATTCAGTAATTAAAGCACAAGTTTTCCTTAACTTATTTGGGACATCGGGGGTGGCTGCAACACCCTTATACCTTTTAGGATACTAATTTCATCTGTGAGGCTATGAGGAATTTTTAAGCAAGGAAGACACATGTTTTGGGTTATTTAAGTTGTTTCATGCTAAACCAAGTTATTATTTGAATTTTATATATTTTTTTCTTTTTTCTTTTTTCTTTTAAAACCCTATGGCTAGACAAAAATATGATTATTCAACAAAAATACAACTGAAGCTGCAAGATTCTATAGTTTATTCAACAAAAGTGCCATGAAATCTGAAAAGATTGGTTTAAATACCTCAAATAACTAGGAAACAACCAATCAGGAAAAATAATACGGCTAAAATCCAAAATTAAGAAGGAAGAAGTATAAAATATGGACTGAAACTTTGAGGGCCTTTGGAGTGAGATTTGGCGACTATGAGCATCGAACGGGCTTGGAGTGTGAAAGGAAGCTAAAGGGGTAGTGTTTGAGTGATATGATTTACTTTTAAAGACAATGATGAACTATTTTATTTTATCTATTTTTTTTTTTTGTTGTTATAATGACTTTAAAACTTTTAATAATGATTTTTTAGAATTATATATATATATATATATATATGTGTGTGTGTGTGTGTGTGTGAAAGCAAGGGAGAAAGCAAACAACTACAAGAACAGTGAGCCTGAGAGCCAAAATCTTATTAAAAAGAGATTTTTTTATTAAAATTTCTTTCCTTTTTTTTTAAATTTCAATTATTGAGTTTTTTTTTTTAAAAAAAAAGAAGTTATCTGTAATCATATTCTAATAACAATAAAAACTTATCTTGATTTTAATATATTTCATTTGAATGAGAGTTTTATTAAGATATTTTTCAATTTTGATATAGCAAAAAAAAAAAAATGGTTTGACCGGGTGAATTTGGACTGATTTAAGACTGTTTTAAGCTAAGAAATTGGTTTCTTGATGTTATAATAGTCTTTATTGTATGTTTTTAAGTGAAAATAAATTTAAAAAATAGTTTTTTTCTTTCTTTCTTGGAATACAATAAACCTCGCTTGATTTTTCAGTTGCCTCTTCAGCGGTCGATGATCCATCCATTGTAAGAAAAGAAAGAAAAAAAAAAAAAGCCTCAACATATAGACTTTGCAAGCTCGCACATGCCAAGGTTCCTTTTTAACGGACCAGGCATGCTTGGCAACCCATGTGTGCTCGCATGACCAATTTTACCTTTTGTTTTTTTGTTTTTGTTTTTATTCAATTTAAATTTAACTACTTTAATTTATAATGTATTAGTTATAATATTTTCTTAAATTAATTAATAATCTATTTGAGATATTACTTTATTAAATACCATTGTTTTTATAATATTAGAAACATTTTTTTTTGTATAGCCCATCATGATCTCTTTTATAAATTTCTTTCTTATAAATTTCATTTGATGGCTTCTCTACAAGTGTCTATTTTTACAATCAAATAATTTAATAAATTATTTTTTAAAAAATAAAATTATTAAATTTAGTTAAATCGATGATCTAAGTTTTAATATTTTTAAAAAACATCTCAAAATATTTTGAAGTTAAAACAAGTTTTGATCTATCGCTTGTAAAGTTAATTGAGTCAACATTATCTAAGTTTAATTCACGACTTGAACAAAATAAAACATAGAGTTGAGAAATGCATAAAACAGGTTTAATAACACTGCCAACAAATTCTCTATGGTAACATTAGAGCATTCTATTATTTTTGTGTTTTTTTAATACTTTTGCGAGGAACTCGTTAAAAAAAAAAAGTACATACAATCGAAACTTGTTTTCAGGGCAATGATGAGATGTTGAATAAGAAATAAATATTCTTGTCAATTTTTGTTTTTTTGAAAAATATTGAGTGCGTTAATTAGACAAAGGGTTTGAATTAGAGGAATATTTTTTTTCCCTTGTTTTTAAAAACATTCAAATTTTTTTGATTACGTGTTCTGATTGATTTTTCTTTTTATTAAATGAATGTAATGGAACAAAATGTGAGATTGTTTTATTGAAATTAAAAGTATTGATAAGAAAATGACGAACTATATACTATTAAATTAGTTTGTTTCAATAAAATTTAAATTATTATTTTATATAAAAATATATTACCTCACAATTAAATAAAAAAATTAAATGGCTCTCCGTACCACAAAATCTAATATATTAACCGGATTTGTTTCTTAGCTTTACTACTTAATTTTTAATTAGTGTTCAAAACTTTTTTTTATATATTTATTAGCATATATAATTTTTAATTTTTATTATATACGCACACTAAAGATTCAATCGAAACAAATACTTAACCATAATGTGTGAAGTTGGATAAAAATACCTTCATTATTAAAACAATAAAAAACCAAGCACAAAATTAAAAAAAAAAAGTTGCGGTGAGAATCACTACAAGTTCAAACAAACACAAAATTTATTTTATTAAAAGGAAAAGAAGACAGTCATATGCAAGCACACAACTTTCTTCCCCGTTTCTGTATTAATTATTCTTTTCTTTTCTTTCTATTTCTTTATATCAGCATTTAGTTATTATGTAGGACATAAAATATAGAGATATAGATCAATACGACAACACATTTCCTGTCCTTCTTGTTTTGTAAGAAAGGAAACATACTCCAAAACTATGATGATATACTTATATTATGTCAAGAAAAAAAGACAAAAAAACCTCAATCTCAATTGTTTGCTCGTTCCAAGCAACAATCACAATAGCATGACCAGAGTGATTTAGACTATATTTAGTAGTGTGGTTGTAATTATTTTTTAAAATATTTTTTATTTAAAAATATATCAAAATAATTAAAAAATATTAAAAAATATTAATTTTATAAAAAAATATATTTTAAAATTAAAAAAAATATAATTTACATCACAAGGAAGACACCATGAATGTGAACACGAGCTAAAAAAATATTTTAAAATTAAAAAAAATATATAATTTACATCACATTTTTAAAGGAAGACACCATGAATGTGAACACGAGCACCGAGAAAATTGAAGACTGACTTCCATTTTTGTTACTTTGAGACAACCCAATATCTCGAAATAGAAGTAGGAATGGTTTGGAATGAAAATGATGGCCCTCCCTGTACAAAAGAGTAACAAATATAAATAGAACATAATTATTAACTGCCAGATTTAGCTCCCATATTAGCCTCTCTTTTTTTAAAAAAAAAAAAAAGGGAAAGATGAATCCTCTATTGGGTATCTTTATTAGAAAATAATTTTTTTAAGATTTTATTGTTGTTAAATCCTCTAAAAACTTTATATTCTTAAATTATTATAAAACTTCCTATCCTGAAAACCCATAAATTAGTTCATTCATTCTATTGATAATAAAAGCATTTATTTTAAAATTAAATTTATTCATTAGGTAATATCATAACCTAATTTTTACCTTTTTTTCTCAAATCTATAAAATTTTGATTTAAAAAAATATTGCATTCAAAATTTTATAGATTTTTTTAAGAAAACATTTTTTTAAATGATCAAAATAAACAAAAATCACATAAAGAAGGGAAAATACAATTAAGGATAAAATCAAATAAATAATAATTTTTTAAAAGCAAGAACCGAGCCAATACAGGAGAAAAAGGCTAGGAATAATTTTGAGAGGCAGTTAGAAGCTTAATTGAAGAAAAAATAAAATTTATTCCTGCAATGCCATATAGTTAAGACAACCTTATTTTATAGGAATGATAATTTAAAAGGGTATTTCTTCTATAGAAATCGTAGAGTGTTCCTGTATGACCATAAAATTTCATAAAAAGGCTATCTTTCTTCATGGGAAATCAATATATATATATATATATATATATATATATATATATATATGAGATTATTTTGACCATTTTAATTGATTTAAAGTTTTTTATTGATCATGTAATTTTAGAAACAATGAAGAAAAAAAATATAAAATAGAGTGAACTCCGATGATCATGTGCCTTTGTATTCCCTAGGCTTTATAATTTTGGTCTTATATTCGTATATAATCAATTATTATACTATCACAATCATGTTTATGTGCATGCATAGTCATTATAATTATGATTATATGTATAATTATTGTTATTTTGTTTACTGATCATAAATTGTAACACATCTCATTCTCATAAAAAAAATAATTCAATTTTTTTGTAATTTTTATAATATCTTATTTTTCCCCAACTTGTAATAGTTTTTCTTTTATTGATTGAAATTGAATTTATAAAGTTTATATCCAAAGACTAAAATAATAAATAAATAAAAAATTAAATTTTTTTAATATATTTTATTTTATCTATAAATATCTAATTTATTTTTTTAATTATTATTGACTGAAAAAAAAACTATTGTATCACTTGATTTTATAATTTTATCAAGAAAATGATTAATTAAAAATAATAAAGGTTTAAATAATGTAGCTTCAACTCCTTTATTACCATAAGCTTTTGAGCAATTTACAAGATCTTGATTTGGATTGATTTAGCACAAGAGATGCTTTAATTAGAGAAATATCTTTTTTATTTGTATTTTATAAGGTTCAAGTATTTTTGAGTATGTGTTTCTAGGGGTGATCATTTTTTGTTTGATTCGGTTTTTATCAAAAAAAGTAACCAAACCAAAAAAAAAATTTGAAAAAAAAAATCGAAAACGAACTGAAACCGGGTCAAACCGACCGGTTTCGGTTCGATTCGGTTCGGTTTTTAGGGGAAAACCGGTTCAAATTGGTTTGGCTTATTTTTTCCAGTTTGGCTCGGTTTTCTGTGTTTTCTCGGTTTTGGCTCGGTTTTCCGGTTTTGGCTCGGTTTTTTTCCGGTTTTTTTTCTATTTCAGTTCGGTTCAGTTTTTCAGTTTTTTGGTTATAAAACTGAAACCGAACCGGCTGGTTTTTTCAAAATTTTAATCGGTTTAATCGATTTTTTTTCGATTCAGTTTTTTCGGTTATTTTTTTTCAGGTTTTCTCGGTTTAATGGATTTTTTGGTTTTTTTGCTCACCCCTATGTGTTCCTATTACTTTTGATTTTTATAAAAGAATGTTACATAACAAATATTTAGATTTCTTTAGTGAAATGAAAAATATTGGTAAGAAAATGAAGGACTATACTAGTATATTAGTTTGTTTCAATGGAATTTAAATTATTTCTCTTTTTTATAAAAACAATTACTACTATATAATTAAATAAAAGAATTAAATGATTTTCCTCTTCACAAAATCTGATATCTTAATCTAAAACTATTTCTTAAACTTCAGGATTTAATAATATTTTTATAATATTTATTAGCACATACAATCTTTAATTTATTTTATTAAATCTATATATCAAATTTTAAATTGAAAAAAAATATTTCTTAATATTAAAAAAAAAAAATCAACACTGGCCAAGTATATGGTGGTTTGCTAAAGATTCAATCGAACAAATACTTCACCATAATGTGTGAAGTTCGTGAAAAAATGCCTTTGTTATTAAACAATAAAATTCAAGTATAAAAATAAATAAATAAATAAAAACTGCGATGAAAACGTAATAAGTTCAAACCACACTAGAATTTATTTTATTAAAAGAGAAAGAAGACAGTCATATACAAGTACACAACTTTCTCCCCACTTTTGTCTATTAATTCTTCCTTTTCTCTCTTGTTATTCTTTTATATCTACGTTTAATTATTGTCTCTAGATATAAAAAATAACGATTTTAAATATATTTATTTTATACCCTGGACAATAACCAAACGCAGCAAGATAACACAAGAAAAAGAAAAACTCAATTGTTTGCTCCTGCCCAGCAGCAATCTGGATAGCGAGGACAAGGGCAAATGAACTGTTCATGTTTGCCTCCCATGGCAGACGCCATGAACTTGAACAGGAGCACCAGGAGAAGAAGCAGCAGCTTCTGGGCAAATTGAAGACTTCCCTCCATCTCTGCTACTTCAACACAACTCAGTCTCTCAAAATATAAGTAAGAATGGTGGCTTGGAATGAAGATCACGGCCCTCCTTATATGCAAGCTTAACAAGTGTACATGAAACCTAATTATTAATGGCCTGATTTTGTTCCCATATATATTATCCCTTTTTTGTCAAGGAAAGATGAATCCTGTATTAGAAAATAAAAAGTTTTTAAGATTTCATGGTTGTTAAATCCCTTGAAAACGTTGTTTTCTTAAATTAATATAGAACTTCCTATTTAGAAAACCCATAAATTAGTTCATTCATTCAATTCATAATAAACACATTTATTTTAAAATTAATTTTCTTCGTTAGGTACAATGAAATTGACCAAAGCATCATACTTTTTACTATTATTTTCTTATTAACATGTATGATCTTTTTATATACATGTATAATTACAAAAATGGATAAATGCGTAGCAAATCTTTATTTTCCTGACCATTTTCTTACATTTTTAGGAATAAATTTTAGCGATTATATCCAAATCTCATTGCTCCAAAGGAACTCAATTAAAACCCTGGAAAGTTTTTTTCATGGAAAGTGAATTTTTAAAAATAAATTATTTTTAAATGTTTGGTAATATTATATAAAATAAATTGAAAAACACTTTTTATTACTTGACTATAACATAAAAAATGAGTTAGAAAATAATTTTTAAAATTTTTTTTCAAGCTTAATAAAAAGTAAGGGCCAAATCTAACATATGATAAATATGACATAAAATGGTTAAAAGAATAATTACAGATAAAAAGGTTAAAAGAGAATGAAATTAAAAAAAAATTAATTTTAAAAATTTTATCGAATAAAAATTAAATATAACATATAAAAAAGATGAAGAAATTGAAAAAAAAAATAATTTTATAAATTGTTTCAGATAGAATAAATTACAATTAAAAATAATGGAGAGCAAATATGATAGATAAAAAAACATTAAGAAAAAAATAACAATAAAAAGAATGAGGACTAAAATTGATATAAAAATAAAATTATATTAAATCTGTAAGAAAAAAAAATTTAAAAATAAAAAAATAATTCAAAATATAATATATAGCAATAAAAAAAATGATGATCAAATTTAATATAACCAATAAATAATAGGATCTTTTTGAATTTTTACATCTCCTGAAAAAAATATATTCTGTTAAAATTAAAATAAAAAAAACTTTCAAGAAAATATTTAAATTTTTATTTGATTGTAAAATATTCTTACAAAAATGGATAAATACGTAGCAAATCTTTATTTTCCTGACCATTTTCTAACATTTTTAGGAATAACTTTTAGCGATTATATCCAAATCTCATTGTTCCAAAGGAATTCAATTAAAACCCTGGAAAGTTTTTTTAATGGAAAGTGAATTTTTAAAAATAAATTATTTTTAAATATTTAGTGATATTATAAAAAATAAGTTAAAAATACTTTTATTATTTGACTATGCCATAGAAAATAAGTTAGAAAATAACTTTTTTTTTCAAGCTTAATAAAAGAATAGGACCAAATCTAACATATGATAAATATGACATATAAAAAAATTAAAAGAATAATGATAGGTAAAAAGGTTAAAAGATAATGAAATTAAAAAAAATTAATTTTAAAAATTATGTCAAATTAAATAAATAACAATAAAAAGAATGAGGATTAAATATGACATATAAAAAAATAAAAAAATTTAAAAAATTAATTTTATAAATTGCTTCAGATAGAATAAATTACAATTAAAATAATGAAGAGCAAATATGATAGATAAAAAAAATTAAAAAAAAAAAGATAAGAGAAAAAATAACAATAAAAAGAATGAGGACTAAAATTGATATAAAAATAAAATTATATCAAATTTGAAAGAAAAAATTAAAAAAATTAAAAAAATAATTCAAAACATAATATATAACAGTAAAAAAAGGATCAAATTTAATCTAACCAATAAATAATAGGATCTTTTTTAATTTTTACATCTCCTGAAAAATATATTCCGTTAAAATTAAAATAAAAACACTTTCAAGAAAATAGTTAAATTTTTATTTGATTGTAAAATATTCTTGTTAATTAAATTTTTTGATGATAAATAAATATAAACAAATTTTCAAAATAATTTCTAAAAAATCACCTTTTAACCAAAAACAAAAAACTAAATTTCTTCATTAGATAAAATGAAATCGAAAAAGCATGATCTATTTATTATCAATTCATTTTAACACGTGTTTTTTATACTATTAATAAAATTGATGAAAATATAGCAAATCTATAATTTATGTCCATTTTTATGAAAACAAATCTATAATTATATGAGTTCAACTTTATATATGTAACACCTACTAATATGAAAAATTAAATGAAAACAATCACTTACTTAACGAGCCAAATTAATGTAATTATTTATTTTTTGTAAGGATTATAAATGATATTGGTTTTAAATTAATTTTTCAATTAACCTCTTTTTTTTTTAATGCAATTTTCAAACCTAAGAAACTTGTTGCATATTAAAATATTGTCTAGTTTTGAGAATGTAAATCAAAATTGATTCATATATAAATTAACAATATAATTAGTAGGAGATAATATATTTTATCTTTTATTTTGTATTTCTATAATAATAATCAAGTGATCATGATTAATATACTTATAAAAAATGATATATGTGTTTACATAATTCAATTATAAAAATAAAATATATTTTATACGAATAAATTATAATAGAATGCTGTAATGCTAATTATCACTCATAGAAGGAAAGGTTTTGAATGAAAATCATGGCCCTAATTATTAATGGACAGATTTTACTCCCATATTTGCCTTTTTTTTTTGTTAAGGAAAGATGAATATTGTAGTGCTTATCTTTATTAAAAAATATTATTTTTTTAAAAATCTTATGGTTGTAAAATCCTTTAAAAACCTTTTTTCTTAAATTATTTTAAAACTTCCTATTCTTAAAACGTGTAAATTATTTCATTCACTAAATTTATAATATATATATATATATATAAGCCTAGAGAAGAAGAGTTCTTATTTAAAAAAAAAATGACTCATTTTATCTCTATAAAAAACTGAAATAACCACGGAAGATGAGAAAAGAAAAGGAAAAATAATTAAACTTGAGTACTTTTTGTTGATTTTCAATAAACCAACAAAATTAACCCTTTATATATAAGCCTAGAGAAGAAGAGTTCTTTTTTTTTTAATGTGGGACAAAGCTTTATGGTTTGATTTTTTTTTTTGGCCAACTCCTTCTAAGTTATTTGATACTAATTTTTGTTTCCTCTATAATTGATTTTAAATATTATAGTATTTCATAATATAATATTTGGAGAATATTTTCTAACAAAGTAGTAACTCTAATAAATAGGTGAATATTCTCACTTTTAATTAGATATCAAATGTTACCAATAACCATGTCGAATGATTGATATAAAAATAAATAAATAAAATTGTAAAAAGAATTTACTTTTAGGTTACTTCTTTCTATCTAAATAGATAATATGTGGCTTTGAACTTTTTTTAATAACTCTTGATTTTATGAGTATTTTAATAAATTTAATATTTAAAAATTCTAAAAGAAATAATTATATTTTTTTATTGAAATAAATGATTTAATTAAAAGTATTGTGATATAATCGGTAAGGTTGTACAAGATTTGAGAATATTAAAATCATAAATCACCCCTAACAATAGATGGCAATCCTTTTTGACCCTATATTAATGGACCTGTTCAATAGCTGGAGTTATTACTTCTATGAAAGAGTTGACAATTAATATGGGTATTTACTGTTCATACGTAGCTTCTTTTTTGTTTTTTCACTTGCCCCTAATTTGTTTCCCTTCACCCTTTTCTTTATTATAATTTTGTCATTTTTATCTAATTTCATGCTTAATTTTTTTAATAGTAATTTAAATTATTTTTATATTAATAAAATTGACTAGATCACTTCAAGACAACTTTATGTGAATCCAGCCACCTAAATCAACAATGGTGGGAAAAAGATGAAGCCATCTTTTCCACTTTAGTCAATAAGTATAGGCACCAGTTCGGTGCCTCTTGCTTTTCCTCTTGTCCTTTACTTAGATACTTACTTATAAATAAGCAATGCATCCAAGCTATTTTGCACAACACAAGAGAGAAACAAGAGAAGAAGAGTAGAGTTATAGAGGGAAAATAATCTCAAAAAATTATAAGGTATTTATAATAGAGTAAGTGAGGTGTTTTCTCCTAATAATAGAGAAATTCTTAGTTATTCTTCTATTATTTGAGAGAAGTTGTAATTCCCACATTACATAGTAAAATTCTTCTATACTTGCCTGTGGACGTAGCCCAATTAGGTGAACCACGTAAATTCTTGTGTCTCATTTCTCATTTTATCCTGTGCTTTACCTTTCGTCTTGTCGGGTTTGCATGCTAGTATCCTAACAGTGGTATCAGAGCTTTCTGGTTAGTGTTGTTGATACACAAAAGTTATTCATGTATACGATTACTATTCACATTTACAACACTATTCATCCAAGCAGTACTATTCATCCATACGATACTGTTCACATTATTTACGACACTATTCATCCAAGCAGTACTATTCATCCATACGGTATTGTTCACATTCGTTACTGTTGGCGTATATAAAAAGTCAGTGGCGTGATTAAATACAGTCTAGGAAGTTCTGTCTAAAGAAATTGGGTTTTAAGCGGGACCGTTTGTGACCCTTCCAATCTTTCCTAGGAACTTACTTAGTGAAGTATTATTCACACAATACTCTTTCTGTATACGTTACAGATTTGTGAAACATTGATAGCTGCATAGATCTCGGTGAATACAATGGCAGCAAAGTA
>NW_011500042.1:252750-311618 GCF_000495115.2 Populus euphratica
CAAATAGAGGAAAATGAACGTGTAGAGCTTCTACTTCAAAGTCTTCCTGATTTGTATGATTAGCTTATTATCAACTTGACCAATAATATCCTCTCAGACTATTTAGTCTTCAATGATGTTGCAGTCGTTATCTTGGAAGAAGAAAATAGGCATAAAAAAAAAGGAGACAGAAATATTTCAAACCAAGCAGAGGTGTTATTGGTGTCAAAAGGAAGATCAACGTAGCGTGGCTCCAGTAGGATTCAAAGGCAGGGAAGGTCCAAATTAAGAAGTAAGAAGACTATGAAAATGCTACAAATGTGGCAAAAAAAACACTTCAAAAAAGATTGTTAGTTTAAAAAGGGTATAGAGAATACTGTAGAATCATCAAAACCTCAAGGATGTGTTGCAAGCACCTCTGAAGATGGAGAGATTTTATATAGTGAAGCAGCGACAATCTCTACAGATACAGAAGAGCTCACTGAGGTCTGGCTAATGGATTCAGGAGCAACATGGCATATGACTTCTAATCAAGATTGGTTCCGTACATATGAACTAATCTCTGGAGGCAAAGTGTTCATGGGTGATAATCATGCTTTAGAGATTATTGGCATTGGCACCATCAAATTAAAGATGTATGATGGCTTAATTTGTACTATTTCAGGAGTGCGACATGTGAAAGACTTAAAGAAGAATCTTTTGTCCATAAAACAATTTGATAGTCTTGGTTGTAAGATCCGAATAGACAATGGAATAATGAAAATTATCAAAGGAGTGTTATTGATTTTAAAAGCAAGAAAGATAATTGCAAACATGTGTGTATTAATAGGAGAAACACATCATGAGACAGAAACGTCAATCGCATCAGCTAGTCCTACAGAAGAGAAGACGATGATGTGGCATCAAAAACTAGGCCACATGTCAGAAAAAGATTTAAAGGTTCTATCTTATCAGAAGTTATTCTCTAGGCTTACAAAGGTTACTTTACCTTTTTTGTGAGCACTGTATTACAAGTAAACAGCACAGGTTGAAGTTTGGCACATCAACAACTAAGAGCAAATGCATCTTAAACCTGATTCACTCTAATGTTTGGCAACTACTAGTTGTATCCTTGGGAGGAGCAAGATACTTTGTATCATTCATAGATGACTTCTCCAGGAGATATTAGGTGTATCCAATTAGAAGGAAGGCAGATGTGCTTACAGTCTTTAAAACTTTCAAAGCGCGGGTGGAACTTGAATCTGAAAAGAAGATCAAGTGTTTGAGGACTGACAATGGAGGAGAATATACCAGTGATGAATTTGATAACTTTTATAAACATGAAGGTATCAAAAGGCAGTTCACAACGGCATACACTCCACAACAAAATGGAGTGGCAGAGCGGATGAACAGAACTCTATTAGAAAGAACAAGAGCAATGTTGAAGGCTGCAGGTCTAGGAAAGTCATTCTGGGCAGAAGCAGTCAATACCGCCTGTTATGTGATAAATCGATCTCCATCAACCGCAATTGAGTTGAAGACACCGATGGAGATGTGGACTGGAAAACCAGCTGATTATTCTCGATTGCATATATTTGGAAGTCCTGTGTACGTGATGTACAATACACAAGAAGTTAGCAAGCTGGATTCAAAATCCAGAAAATGTGTATTCTTGGGATATGCTGATGGAGTGAAGGGGTATCGCTTGTGGGATCCCACTGCCCACAAGGTAGTGATCAGCAGAGATGTCATATTTGCAGAAGGTAAAATGCAAATGGAAGAACATAATATCATTCTAAAGGAGACTACAGCAGTCCATGTGGAAAATACTCAGAATCATGCTTTTTCTGAAACTGTACCAGAGCATGAAGAGCAAGAACAAATAGAGTCTGAAACTCCTAAAGTTCGGCAGTCAACTCGTGAAAGAAGACCACCGGCTTGGCACTCAGAATATGTTACTGAAAGTAACATTGCATACTGTCTTCTAACAGAGGATGGAGAGCCATCAACTTTCCATGAGGCTATTAAAAGCACAGATGTGTCTATGTGGATGACAGCAATGCAAGAGGAGATTGAAGCTCTGCACAAGAATAATACTTGGGATCTTGTTCCGCTACCACAAGGAAGAAAGGCCATTGGCAACAAATGGATTTACAAGATAAAACGTGATGGCAATGATCAAGTGGAGCGGTATCGTGCAAGATTGGTGGTGAAAGGATATGCTCAGAAAGAAGGAATAGACTTCAATGAGATATTTTCTCCGGTGGTACGACTTACGACAATCAGAGTAGTCTTGGCAATGTGTGCTATATTTGATCTTCACTTGGAGCAGTTAGACGTGAAAACTGCATTTCTTCATGGAGAACTTGAAGAAGAAATTTATATGCTCCAACCAGAGGGTTTTGCTGAAACAGGCAAGGAGAACTTGGTTTGCAGGTTGAACAAATCTCTATACGGTCTCAAACAGGCGCCGAGGTTAATCATAAACATGAAGGTGTTAAAAGGTAGTTCATAATGGCATACACACCATGATAAAATGGAGTGGCAGAGAGGATGAATAGAAAAATGCTGCAGGTCTAGGAAAGTCATTCTGGGCAGAAGCAGTCAATACCGCCTGTTATATGATAAATCGATCTCCATCAATTACAATTGAGCCGAAGACACCGATGGAGATGTGGACTGGAAAGCCAGCTGATTATTCTCGATTGTATATATTTGAAAGTCCTGTGTACATGATGTACAATACACAAGAAGTTAGCAAGCTGAATTCAAAATCTAGAAAATATGTATTCTTGGGATATGCTGATAGAGTAAATGGATATCACTTGTGGGATCCCACCACCATAAGGTGGTCATCAACATAGATGTCATATTTGCAGAAGGTAAAATACAAATTGAAGAACATAATAGCATTCTAAAGGAGACTACAACAATCCAGATGGAAAATACTCAGAATCATACTTCTTCTGAAGTTGTACCAGAGCATAAAGAGCAAGAACAAATCAAGTCTGAAACTCCTGAAGTTCGATGATCAACTCGTGAAAGAAGACCACCGGCTTGGCACTCAGAATATGTTACTGAGAGTAACAGTGCATGCTGTCTTCTAACAGATGATGGAGAGCTATTAACTTTCCATGAGGTTATTAAAAGCACAAATGTATTTATGTGGATGACAGCAATGCAAGAGGAGATTGAAGCTCTGCACAAGAATAATACTTGGGATCTTATTCCACTACCACAAGGAATAAAGGCCATTGCAATAAATGGGTTTACAAGATAAAGCGTGATGGCAATGATCAAGTGGAGTGATATCGTGCAAGATTGGTGATAAAAGGATATGCTCAGAAAGAAGGAATATACTTCAATGAGATTTTTCTCCTGTGGTACAACTTAAGACAATTATAGTAGTCTTGGTAATGTGTGCTGTATTTGATCTTCACTTAGAACAATTAGATGTGAAAACTGCATTTCTTTATGGAGAACTTGAAGAAGAAATTTATATGCTCTAACTATAGGGTTTTGTTGAAACAGGCAAGGAGATCTTGGTTTGCGGGTTGAACAAATCTCTATACAGTCTCAAACAGGCGCTGAGGTGTTGGTACAAGAGATTTGATTCCTTCATAATTAGCCTTGGATACAACAGACTCAGTTCATATCATTGTACGTATTACAAGAGGTTTAAGAAAGATGATGTTTTCATCATTTTGTTGTTGTACGTGGATGATATGTTGGTGATAAGCCCAAACAAAGATCGAGTCCAAGAATTGAAGGCACAGTTAGCTAGGGAGATTGATACGAAGGACTTGGGATTAGCAAACAGGATTCTAGGAATGCAAATTTACCGAGATAGAAGTAAGAGGAAGATTTGGCTTTCTTAGCTGAATTATTTGAAGAAGATCTTGTGTCTTGCGACACTTCAACATGCAAGATTGTGAGCCAATTTCCACCCCACTTGTTATTACCACCCCACTTCTTATTAACTTCAAATTAATCCTCAAGTATGTCTCCTAACAATGAAACAGAGAGGATGAAGATGTCTCGAGTACTGTATGCATTAGTAGTGGGAAGTTTAATGTTTGCCATGATATGTACAAGACCAGACATTGCACAAGCAGTGGGAGTAGGTAGTCAATATATGGAAAACCCTGGTAGAGAGCATTGAAATACTATTAAAAGGATCTTGAGATATATCAAGGGTACCTTAGATGTTACATTATATTATGGAGGATCAGAATTTACGGTCAGCGGTTATGTTGACTCGGATTTTGCTGGTAACCTTGAGAAAAGAAAATCCACTACAGACTATGTGTTTATAATTGCAGGAGGAGCCGTGAGTTGGGTCTCTAAACTACAGACTGTTGTAGTGTTATCCATAACAGAAGCTGAGTACATGGCAGCTACTCAAGCTTGTAAAGAAGCAATATGGATGAAGAAACTTATGGAGAAGCTCGGGCATGAACAAGAGAATATTCTTTTGTATTGTGATAGTCAGAATGCTTTACATGTTGCAAGGAATCCAGCATTTCATTCAAAAACAAAACACATAGATATTCAGTATTACTTTGCTCGCGAAGTGGTGGAAGATAGAAGTGTGGATTTTTAGAAGGTTCACATAAAGGAAAACCGAATAGATGCTTTGACGAAACCGGTCAACACTGCTAAGTATATATGGTGCAGATCCTCTTACGGTCTAGCACAAACGTAAGCAGCATGAAGATGACAAGTATAGAAAGGATAGAAGAATCTTAAATGATCAAGTGTGAAAACTTGATTAAATCATCAAAGTCTTCAAATGGGAGAATGTGAAGCCAACCACTTAAGTCAACAATGGTGGGAAAAGGTGAAGCCATCCTTTCCACCTTAGTCAATAAGTGTAGGCACCAATTCGGTGCCACTTGCAGCACCAATTGGTGCCCCTTATCCTTTGCTTGGATGCTTACCTATAAATAGGCAATACATCCAAGCTATTTTGCACAACATAAAAGAGAAACAAGAGAGGAAAAGTAAAGTGAGAGAGAAAAAATAATTCTATAAAATTATGAGGTATTTATAATAGAGTAAGTGAGGTGTTTTCTCCTAATAATAGAGAGATTTCTAATTGTTCTTCTATTATTTAAGAGAAGTTATAATTCCCACATTACTTAGTAAAATCCTTCTATATTTGCATGTGGACGTAGCCCAATTGGATGAACCACGTAAATTTATGTGTGTCTCATTTCTCATTTTATCTTGTCCTTTACCTTTTGTTTTGTCGGGTTTGCATGCCAGTATCATAACACTTTCTTATAATTTAATTTAAAATTTGAGTTAAGTAAGGAATTGAGTCAAAAGATTTTTTTATCAATTTCATCTCTTTTTTTCTCATCTAGATTGTCTTTTAATTGATTAAATTGACAAGGTTATGTCGAGACAATCTCATATAATTTAATTTTAAACTCGAGTTAAGTAAGATGATGGGTTAAAATGTTTTTTTTTTGTCAACTTCTTTCTTTTTCTCTTATTTTTTCAATCTCATTATTAAAAATTTTTCTAGTTTATTAGAATGTACCAGTCAAATTGATTATATTATATTAGATCAACTTTTATATATTTTAATTTTAAATTAAAATTAGACAAGTAATCAAATTAAAAAAATTTCAAAATTAACCTGAATATTTTTTATTATATTTAAAAAAATTGATTCCACAGCTCGTAATCAAAACTAGAATGAAGCTCAAGAAAAACAAAGTTACATTCAAGTATTGTGTTTTTTAATATGAAGTGGGTACAACATGGAAGCATTACTTACTGTTTTTTAAACATTCAAGTATTGTATCTGAGAATTGCTACGAAGTAGTCAATGAAAATATGAAAAGAATGGGAGAAACAAAACGCCATTGTAGGAGGTCAGGAACAGCATGTTAAAGTAAAAAAGATAAAATCTTTTTCTTCAGTTATTACTAGTCTACTAGTTGGATGCTGCGCTATGCGACCCGTTTACTTTTTATTTTTATAAAAAATATTGTAAAAGTTTATATTATAAAAACTATTTTTTTTTAATATTAATAATAATATTTTAAAAAAAATTTATTAATTATTTTATAAATAGTATTAATTATAATAAAAATAATAATATTAATAACACAAATAGTACTATTTTTATATATATATTTATATTTATAATAAAAATAATAATATTTATAAATTAAATAATTATTTTAAGAATTCCAAAGATAATTATTACATAAAAATAATAATATTTTTTATACTAATACTTCGAATTATAATAAAAATAATAATATTTTAAATTATATTTAATACAAAAACTTTGAGTTATAAGATAAATAATAATATTTTTTATATTAATATTTTGAATTATATTTAATATGAAAACTTTAAGTTATAAGATAAATAATAATGTTTATAATATATATTATTATATTAAAAAAATTTAAAAAAATATTTATAATATAAATTATTTGAATCTTGATGAAAATCTAAGTAAATTAGATCATAAGACAGGAACTATTAGATTTAGATTTACATCCTCAACCAGAGCCATTACCATTAAATTTTATGGATGACTAATTATATTGGTTTCTGTACGGGATAAAATTGTTAATTCTATTTTGTTTTATCTGAAATGACTGAAATATTTTATATTAATTTAAAAAATAAAATAAAATGAAACAATTTTTATCTCATTTTAAATCTTAGTTTGTTTTAGATTTTTTGGTTAAATTTCATCTAGAACGTTTTGGTTTCATTTTACATGTTCTGTTTCGCTCTTAAAAAGTCAAGTTTAATAATAATATTTTAAATTATATTTAATACGAAAACTTTGAGTTATAAGATAAAAGATAATATTTTTTATATTAATATTTAATATGAAAACTTTAAGTTATAAAATAAATAATAATATTTATAATATATATTATTATATTAAAAAAATTTAAAAAAATATTTATAATATAAATTATTTGAATCCCAGTGAAAATCCAAGTAAATTAGATCATAAGACAGGAATTATTAGATTTAGATTTAGATCCTCAACCAGAGTCATTACCATTAAGTTTTGTGGAGGACTAATTACATTGGTTTCTGTACCGAATAAAGTTGTCAATTCTATTTCGTTTCGTCTGAAATAATTAAAATATTTTATATTAATTTACAAAATGAAATAAAACAAAACAACTTTTATCTCATTTTAAATTTCGATCTGTTTTAGATTTTTTGGTTAAATTCCACCTAGAACGTTCTGATTTCATTTTACATGTTCTTTTCACTCTTAAAAAGTCAAGTTCAATTTAATTAATTAAACCACCCAAGTATAAAAACCTCATTTTCATTATTATTACTATTTTCATTAATAATGATATTAATTTTTTTAAATTAAATTTATTATTAAGATATATGGTTTATATTCATGTTGTTTTTTTCATGTTTATACTTGGAAGAAATTTGAACAAAACAAGGGATGCTTTAGATTTTATTAACCTTGATAATATTGACCTAACTTTATATTTAAAATATTTATGTTAAAAAATTTTATTTTTATAATATTTTGATATTTTGTTGAAGTTACATTACTTTAAGGTAAAGATCTATTTAATCTTAACTATTTAGAAATATTTTAAATTTTAAAATTATATTTGTTTGGTATTATATTTATATTGTATAATTTATAATTAATTTATCTTAAATTTAAATTATGTTTGTTGAATATATATATATATATATAATATTTCTAAAATGACACACCAAAACATTCATTCTGAAATTAAAATATTTTATTCTAATTAAAAAAATAAAATATTTATTGAAACAACTTCAATATAAAATTTAATTGTGTCCGCTCAATATAGGATTGGATAGAGATATGTCCAGACCCAACGTGACTTTAAACACAGTCACATCCGGGCGTTGGAAAGAGAGCTTCAGTACAATTATTGCTGGTGAGCGGAGTGAGGTACAGAGCACCTTTCCACTGCCCAACATGAAGTTAAAGGGAAGCATGCAGGCGCACTATGAAAATCTACTTTAATTTTAATCAGTCTCCTTTTAATATTATTTTATTTTTAAAATATATAAAAAAAATTGTGAGACATTTATTTGTCAGAAAAGTTGTAAGCTTTCAAAAATATAAATAAAAAATAATATAGGTTGTAGTGTCCTCAATGATCACAGTCTGTATATTTAGAAAAAAATAAATAAATTGTGATGTTCATAAAGCACAACTGATAGATCTGTACTGCTTGATTTAATAATGTTTTTTGAGCTTCGCTATTTTACTATAATAAAATTAGTTGAAAGTGTTATTTCACCTAAAAAAAGCTGGAATAAAATATCATCATTGAGAATATTAAAAAATGTAATTTAATTGATAAATTTTTATATGTATTTTTTAAAAATTATTAATTTAAATTTTATGAATCTTATAATTGTTAAAAATTTATTAATTTTAAAATTCATAAAATTAATTCAAATAAATCTAAATTGCATGTTAACTTAAAAAATATATATTTTTGGTTAAAATACCACGTATATCCTGCAAAACCCAACACAATGACAGTGTCCGAAAGAAAAAATAATGCACGCACATCACGTTTTCCATCATTTTTTTTAATAATAAATAAATTTGAGGTATAAAATTTATATTAAACCTAATTAAATTTTAAAAACAAGGCAAACGAGGTATCATCCTCTAATTAAATTTTAAACCTTGAGATCGTAAAATTGACGTATAAAAAGTCTGACCAGTTTATTTTCACATGAATAATTTTGTTTTAGCCCAAAAATAATTTTTAATTATTTTAAAATTCAAAATCTAACATATAAAATATAACTTTATAGGTTTTGATTTATTTCTTCTACCATGTTTAAAGTACAACACCTATCTATCACATCAATCTCTCCAATATGAATAAATTTTATGCGACTAAAAAGTGGATGGTTGAATCTTTTCTCTTCTCATTTTCTTTTTTCAACACTTTTTCCTTATATTTATTAAAGTTTAGGAGCTTAAATAGAATTAAATACTAAAACATAAAAGTACTAAGATAATAGAACCAAATTTAAAAATTTCAGAACCAAACTAAAGTTTCACACCTATGAAGCACAAGAAACAAAAAGGGCTTTGTTTTTATTGTTTTAACTACGAGAAATGTTGTTTTTATTTTAATATTCCTAAAAAAATTACATTGCATTAACTCCTTCAAGCCCACCAATGAAATAAAAAAAAGTAATTATAATTTTAAACAAGTAAACATGATGAAATAGTTAGATATACTGCTTTTAGGAAGCCATGCTAAAGCATCTTGGTTCAAGTTTAAGTGGCGATATAACATTTGAGAGAAAATGATTTTTTTTTTAGGATATTCTAGAAACAGATCTAGTGGAGACGAGATGGAGCCTGTAACTCAAAAGATTAGAGCATGTGACTATGAGATCTAGTGGAGACGAGATGGAGCCTGTAGCTCAGAAGATTAGAGCATGTGGCTATGAACCACAGTGTCGAGGGTTCGAATCCCTCCTCACTCACAACTAGCCAAAAAGGGAAGGACCAACTATTGATGTAATTATTCCAACTATATTTATTATTATACATAGAATAATCATAGTGGAAATCATCACTTCTAGACCCCTTATTTAAATAACTAGAAAATTCTTTTTCTAATTCACTAAAAAAAATAATTATTCTCACCCCAAAAAACTTGATTTTCAATATCAAAATATATGGAATAACCGTCTTTTTTATTATCCTTACCTTTAATATGAAATTAGTCAAGTCAATAAAGTATAGCATATATTGAATTTATATACATAAAAAAAATACTAAACCAAATACTAAGTACGCAATCTATGACTTCTCTAAAAAAATATCTTAGTATATGGAGTATTTCGTTAGAGAATCACTATGTCTATTTTATTTCTAGTATAAAATCACTTAAATTAATAACTTTTAAATAACTAAAAAAGGAACTACTTTCTTTGGTCTTTGAATCGGAAAAAGAAAACTATATAAAAAATAGTTTATGAATGTCTACACGATGGACTTGATTTTACCAAAGATGATGAGAACATGAACTCCCAACCATTTATGCTTGTCCTTGTGTGGACCCTATTTCAATGGAAACTTGATGAGTCGATCCACCTATACATCTTGCTTTTACTGCTATATCGGGAGTTACTCCATAATAAAAAGCTTAACACCTATCATTCTTATTACTTTTTCAGTATGAAAATAAATAAATATATGAAAAGGTTATCTTATTCAAAACCACAATTATGAAATTCCCTCTCTCCCACTTCACGTCTCGGAACAACGCTTTAACCATTCAACAATGGATGCTTAGCGGGGATTCTCGTCCATGGTGAATAACTAAATTCCAATTGAAATGAAAATCAATGAAAGGACTTGTAAGTAGAAAGTCTAAGGAAAAAAAAGTAATAGAAAGAAAAAAGAGTCTTTTTTTTTCTTTTTATTGAAAGGTTGATTATCAATTGATTTTGAGATTTTTATTTGAAATAACAAAAAGATAACTAATAAATATAAATAATTAGGCTATGTAAATATAATTGGAATAAAAAATCAAAATAAATAAGATAGAATAAATAAAGAGATTGAATCATACAAAACAATCAAAACATTAAACTAACAAGAAAATATAACCTAAAATTTTATTTTGCAATATTTACTTTCAATGTTATGTTACCATATCTCAAATAAACTAGAATACATAAATCAAAATAAATTATAAAACTTAAAATTATATCAGCATAAATACAAAAAAGAGTTGGACTATTTATATTTTAACTTTTTTATATATATAAAAGGGATACAAATAATTGTATTTTAGTAATAAACAATGCAATTATCTATGCATTAACAACAACAACAACAACAACACCAATAATAATGATAATAATAATAATAAAAATAGTTCGATAAATCATAAAGCTTAAAACTGTACCAACATAATATAGAAGAATAAAATAAAAAGTAAAAAAGTTTAACTATTTATATTTTATTTTTTTAAGATAATCAACAATGCAATTACTTCTTAATTAACAGCAACAGCAACAACAACAACAACAATAATAATTAGATAAATCATAAAGCTTAAAACTATGCTAACATATTATAGAAGGATAAAATTAAAAAGAAATTTTTTTGACTACTTATATTTTAATTTTTTTAACGATAAAAAAGAATAAAAATAATTATATTTTAATAATTAACAATGCAATTGTCTCTGCATTAAGAATAAAAAAAATAGTTAGATACTATTTTTTAAGAAATTTCTTTATAATATAATGAATAATTATAAACAAGTAGTAAAATAAATGACGTTTCTTTGATTAAATATGATCTTTTAAAATTAAAAAAGAACAATTACTTGAATTTTCATTAATTGGATAGTATCATGATATAATATAACAATAGGAGGACAATAATATCATGATATAATGTGCAATGACCATATGGTAGTTAGAGAAAGATAAAACTATGTCAAAATAAAAAGGAATGTTTTAAAAAATCAGCACATTTAAAGGAAAAAAGAAGAAGAAAATAGCACAAGTTAAAAAGGATTTTGTAAAACAATAGCTGAAATATATTGACTACAATTTTAAGAATGAGAGATAAATAAAAAAAAAATGATACCCTGAAAGTACACTAATATATTCAAATTATTTTATCTTTTTAATATTATTTTATCCTTTTTAGTATTTTAGTTTTAGGTTTTTATATTTATTTTGTAACACTCTTAATTTAATTCATGTCATCCTTAATTATAATGATAATAATTTTAAACTTATTATTATTATCATACTGGTTACTAAAAATTAGTTATAGTCTTTTTTCTAAATTGACCTTCTCAAGTATTGACATTAGCATAAAACACAATTTATTCTATAAATTTATGATTCAATAAATTTATGATTCAACCATTCTAGATCTTCTTCAACAAAATCTGAATTCTCATCACTTAACCCACTTCAATTATACATGATGTCATTTATTTTTTCTTTTTATACATGATGTCATTAAAATAAAGTATAACATAAAGTTAGCTACATGCATACTAAAATTCTTTAATGCCTCCACAAAAGAGATTTAATTATTTAGAAAGTATTATATGACTTAACACTAATTACAAACTTAAAAAATAACTTCAAATTCTAGTAAACTAGAAAATTATATAATCCACATACCCAAAATATACCTAGTAAATAACTACCTACAAAAAAAAAAAGAATTAAGGTTGTCCTGCAACATGAGAATGACCTAGAACAATGCAACATAATTTATTTAGTACTACTAATTTAATTTATTTACATATATTATAATTTACACTTTTTTTTACACTATAAATTCTAATAAATTTTATGTAGAGATATCCTTAAACTTTAGTTATACAACATGACTTCTCCATTACCAAGCTTCATAGCTTGCTTGTAAAGTTTACATTTTTTGCCACCTTGGTCCCAATCTTAATAAAAACCAAGTAATTACATAAATAATCTAGGTCTTCCTCAATTCCTAATCAAATTCATTATTACATTAGCTATTTCATACATACATGACTAAGTTTTATAACCACACCTTAGTTTCCATTCTTACGGATGACTAAGTTATCTGTCCATACCATTTTAGCTATATCCCTGTGAATGACCAAGTAAAATACTATTTACCTTAGTTTTTCACCACTTTGGAAGCTAAGTCAAATTCAAATATTTATATCTCTTTAATTTCTGAGTATTTAGACAACTAAGTCATGTAAATTTATCTTTTATATTAATTAATTTCATTCATTGAATAATTCTTTTCATTCTTAACCATGTGTTCTCATAATTCTCTTACAACCATAACACAACTTAGTTCTAATATTTATCAAACGTACATAATAGAGACAACTCAATCACATATAAGAAAATGAAAGAATAACTATAATAACTTTACATAGTTAAAGAGCGAAACACCTACATGCAGCTCCAGGTATCCAAGCTTGCTTTGCTGAAGTTTTAGCTCGAACGTTCCTTCTATAAATAAAAAGAAGGTATGCTTGTTACAATATTCATATCTAAAATTATAACACGTATATAATTTCATTGTAACGTTATATATTTCAGTATTACATGTTCCAATAATTCTCGTCTTAACATTAATTCCATTCATACTAATTAATTCTTTTGTTAGTATCTCTTATAAAAAAATACATATTTTCCTAACTTAATTTCTCTTAAAATGCCTCTTTTATTATCAATAGTAAATGCCTTCAATCCTCATTGATTTACACTTTCATACTTTAATTTTTTTTTTCATAACTCTTGTCATAGCCCAATTCTGAGTTATTCCCTCAAAAAATATTAATTATATTTTTTTTCAAAATAAAAATAAAAAATAAAATAAAGGCTGGCAACGTGGAGAAAGCAGGCTGGTAAATCAAGCTGCAATTTTTGAAGAAGATTCAAGGATAATTATCCCCCATTATGCCCAAAAATGAAAAAACGCAAATTTAAGGTCAAATTAAATGATTATTGGAAGAATTTACATAAAAATTAAGTCCAAGGATATAATTAAATTTTTAATAGGCCAATTTGATTTAATCATGAGCCAAATTAAATTTTAATTATGTTTAAGAATTAATTTGGGTTCAATTAAATGATTTAATTAAGTGCATGGACTTAATTATACTTTAAATGGGCCAAATTAAATTTTGATTATGTTTAAGAATTAATTTGGATCCAATTGAAGGATTTAATTAAGTGCAAAAACTTAATTATACTTTAAATGGGTCAAATTAATTTTATTGGGGCTTAATTAATGAAAAATTAAGTTTGGGAGCCTAATTTGAGCTTAATTGAGAATATTAGAATTTTAAGAAATCAAATTCAATTTTTACTAAGTTAATTGATTGAAATTAGGGGTCAAATTGCAAGAAAATTGAAGTTTTGGGGTCAATTGTGGGCTAAATTGACAAAATCCGAGACCAAAGACCATTATGCAATAGGCGGCAAACTATGAGGTCTCAATTGACAAAAACAGGGGGCAAAATTGAAAAACTTAAAAGTTTAATGGTCAATTAGGGGTTAAATTGACAAAATCCAAGACCAAGGACAATATTGTAAAAGGAGTGTAACTTTGGGGTTCCAATTGAAGTTCAGCAGGGGCTTAATTGCATTAAATCCAAAGTTTAAAGACAATTAGGGGTTCAACTAAAAGAAATTGGAGGCTGGAGGACTAAACTAAAAATCAGTTCAAATCCCTAATCTAACCCAAAACGGAGATATTTTGAAAAAAAAAGGAACCAGATGACGCATCGTCTGGTCACTATTCATTATCTATTTTTATTTTTCTAGAAAAACTGGTCCGGTTATCCCCTTTGCATATGCATTTAATGCACTTAACGTCCAACAAATTTGTCAAAACTTGCATGAAACTGATTACCAAATATCCCTTTACATCAGGGTATGGTCGACACCGGCTCACTGGCAAATAAACGGACGTGATACCACCCCAAAGAGGCCAACTCAGGCAGCCTGCAGCTGCTAATTTGACAATTTGATAGTGCGTCATACCTACTTTGAGCCAACGGTTGGGATTCTTTTCATCTGAATCAAAGGCTGAAAATTTTCTCCAAAGTAGACAAGATTGCCCTCTTCCACCACTTATAAATAAAGGTGGATTTGATGGCCTGAAGGAAGAGAAAATTGGGTCCAAAATCAAAGAAAAACCAGCTACCTCGCCTGTTTTTCTTCTTTTTCTGTCGTCTCTCTCTCTCTCTCTCTCTCTCTCCTTTCTCCTTCTTAGCTGAGCCTTCAGCCACCACCACCACTGTCACCGCTGGCTGGACAACCATCCTCTCCACCACACTTTTCCCTCTCCACTAGTGTTTCTCCCTTTTTCTCCACAGCGGCAGCAGCTCGTCAACACCGCCATTTTAGTTTTCTTCCTTCTCTAGCATCAGCAGCAGCAACATCAGCGCCGACCTCCACCTCCATAACCGACTTTACCACCATAATTTCCATCAACCTAGCTCCTCATCAGTGGCAGAGCAGCCACTGTGACCTTCTCTCCCTTCTGCTTCCAGCTTTTCTCTCTTCTCTGCGACCTTTTCTTCTTCCTCCCACAGCCAACTTCGGCCATCGTCACCTTAGCCGAAGCATCTTGAGCCACCGGCCAGACATCCCCAGCACGACCAAAGACCCTCACCACCTCAGGTGGTTCTCTTTCCAACATCATCTCCTTCTTGTTCGTCGAGGCCGTTGCATGCAGAATTCATTTCTACATGCAGCGACAGGATAATTAACATGCCTTTGGGTCGGGCCAGTTTTGGCCCAGCTCAAATGGTTGGGCTGATCCAGCCTGACCCCTTTTAAAAAAAACAAAAACAAAAAAATCCAAAAAAATTTCAAAAATCTTTTGAAAAAATTTGTGATTTTTCTCGCATATTTTTCTACCACTTTTGTATAATATCGGGTTGTATATTTACACTCTAAAATATAAATCTGGTATTAAAATACCTAATTTTCTCTGAAACATTTTTTAAAAAATAATAATTCAAAACATTTTCAAAAAGAAAAATATTGTATACGGCCAAATTCTAAATTTTTTCCCAGCATATTTTTCATAATTCAAAAAATTGCATCTTTTTTGCCAACATGTCAAAAATCTTTTTCCAATCCTTTTTTAGGATCCAGATGTAGACTTTAATATTTTTAGGGTGTAAAATTACACGATAAAGTATACTCTCAGGTATAAAAGATACAATATATAAATAAATGCAATGTTAATATTCAGACTTTGAACGGTTAGGATTTAACCCGATAAGGTAGAAACTCTCTCATGAAGAGAGATCTGCCTTGAGCCTTAGAAAAGACCAACAAATAGAAACCTGACTTAAAAAAAAAACAATCAAACAACAATGCAGCTTACATTAGGTAGGGTGCATTGGGGGTGATGCGTCTTTCCCCTGCACAACTAATCCCTTACTCAGACTCTCGCAGACCATAGGTTCCTATTAACCATAATACTAGGTGGCGACTCCTGAATCTTAATCATAATTTTATAATTAAATCCAAAAAACCTTCTCAACATAACACCCTCATTAGGAGGCACAACAGAAGCCTCCACCGTAGTCAGACGAAATCGCATCCCTCACAACAACTTTTTAATTTTTTTTTTGTTTATATTTGATTTTACTAAGCAAGGCAAAATAACTATGTTATATGATCATCCAAATAAATCCTATCACCATTCCTTATACCTTAATAAGTAACTAACTTGTTTATGAACATATAATTTAATACTCTTTCCAATAATTTGCATTGTAATACATTAATTCTCTATCTATACATATTAGCATGCATTCATGTTAACCATTTATTTACTTAACTTTTTCACATATTATTATATCCTTATATACAACTTAATCATTTATGCACGAACACACCACAATCACACACAATTATATAAGCTTTATTACATTCTATGTTCATCCTCTTTTATTTCAAATGTCATTGACATTATTTTTTTTCCCTTTCATAACACCTAATTTTTATCTCCCTTCCTTTATCATTTTGCATCATTATCAACCTATTCTATCATAATGTATCAATTTCAACAATTTCATATTTTTTTCTAAATTCTCTTCTAAGAAACCTAATTTCATATCTTTTATTTCTTTCCACCCAAACTTGTTTAAACAACTTAGAACTCATTTCCCAACACTAAAATGAACTTTGAAAGCTTAACCTCATGATGTTTTTCCTTCCCTTCAATTTTTCTTCTTTGCCATGACTTACAACCCTTCTCTCTCCCTTCTCCCTCACTTAGTTTTCTTCTTAAATCCTTGCTTGAGAGAGAGATATGTTGTTTTACACTTTTTAGATCCTAGATTCTACACAATTTTTACTCTTTCTCTTAAGGTAAGCTTTTGTTTCAAGCATTTTTTCCTCTCTTTTTTTTCCTCCTTTCTATTTTGTTCCTCTGTTACCTCTGTTATTTGAGTTAAAAGAAGGGAGAATAAATTGTTGGACTTTGTTAGCTCATCAGATTATTTACAAAACTATCATTGATGAATTTTATATTATTTACTATCCAACTATTAACATTTTTTAAAATATCTTCCCAAACTCAAATTGCCTTAAAATTTTAATCAAATGTAAGACTATATGTGATGAGATGCCTTGTGAAATTTCAGTTCGATTTAACAGTTAGATTGAGCGATTTGCTTAATAGTGTGGAACTAGTCAATATGAAAATTTTTTTTTTTATTATTATTTTTTAACATTTAACCATTCATTTTAATTTTTTTTTAGGGTTTCAAATTTTTATATTTTACAATAAATTATTTAGCTTGTTTTGTGCTTAATAGTATTACAAAGACACAAAATGTTAAAAAAAAAAACTAAATGAAGTGTTTCTAGCATAATTTGAAGTGAAGGACTAGAAAGAGAACATTAGGACAAATCATTAGAGCAAAGAAGTATAAATTCTAATTGCTTTATAAATCCAACTTGAACAAGAAATCCTTGTTGTATTAGGATTGGTTAGAGTAAATTTTCCAGATTGGATCTCCATGCACTCTTTGGGTTATCGCTAAAGTTATAAGTGAGATTTTATTATTATTCAAATTGGGATAAAAATATAAACATATCGTGTTTTTTCATCCACATATGATAGGCCTAGTTCAACCAATCAAGATATGATAAAATTTATGCAAAAGTTGACACGATATGAATTGATCAACTTGATATGAGCTCAAAAGTAATTTGAATTACCGGTAAAAATATAGGTTGACTAACAAAAATTCAAGACAATGTTTTTTTTTAATATTGAAATAACAATATATTGGATTAACTTGAGTCAACTCAAGTTAATTTGTTAAATCCACAATCTAGATCACGAGACCATGATAACCCAATATCAAACAAATCAAAATAAATTATGAAGCTTCCAAATCAACCCAATACTAAAAAATGAAATTGAAAAAAAATCATTAAAAAAATAAAAGAATAACTTCAATTAACCTGCCAAACCTGTGTGACTTAATTCATGAAATTGGGATATCCCCTTAGAAAGTAAATAAAAAAATAACATGAGTTAACACTTGAGTCAACTTGCAAAACCCGTAACACAAGTTATAAAACTGAGATAACTCTATATAAAGCAATTTAAAACAAATTATAAAGCCTAATTTCCAATAAACTCATTGTTGAAACAAAAAAAAATCTAAAAATATATGACAAGAAATTGACTCAGGTTAACCTGTAAATCACATGATCTGAGTTATGAGATTAAGATAACTTTCTAAAAAGAAAACTAAAACATATCATGAAGTCTAATTTATAATCAACCTAATATTGAATGATAGAAAAAAAAAAAAACACTACCAATTAAAAAAAAAAAAAGCAATTTGAGTCAATTGGGTTAACTAATGACTTGTTACTTGAGTCATGAGACTGAGATACTTTCATAAAAAGTAAAGTAAAATAAATCATGAAACTTAATTTATAATTAATCAAATGTTGAAGGATAAAATTATAAAAAATCAATTAAAAAAACTCGAGTAAGCCATGTTAACCTGTGACACGGGTCATGCAACCAAGCTAAGCACATAAAAAACAAACCATAAAAAATCATCAAGTTTTTTTTTTAATAAATCAAATATAAAAAAATATTTTTTGTAAAAAAAATATAGATTTCTTAAAAAAGAAACACTAAAGAAAAAAGACACTATTGAATAGTAAAAGCACCATCGTTTTAGTTTTTTCTTTTTTAATACTAACGTATGGTTTAAAAATGTTAAAGATAAAGTTGTGGTTGAATAAAAAATCACGTGCCCATTTTGTTCCTATTAAAATATTAAAACAACTATCATGCCAGGGTGGTTCCTGTCTCTTTGCTTGTCTTTTCTTTCTCCGAATCTGATTCCTTTCGGTGCTTCGTCCCCACCAATAATTTCTTTCTTATGAAATTATATATGATAGAACTGAGCTATGTTAGCTTTATATATAATATAATTATAAATATTATTACAAAATTGATAAATATAAATAAAAATATTGATGCAATTTTTTTATTAGTAAATTAGAGTAAATTTTACCGACAAAGATATTCTCTCATATATACCGAGAGAATTACAATTAAAAAAATTAAAAAAAAAAACAAAAAAATACGATAAAAAAAAATTAAAAAAAAAAAAACAAAAAAATACGATAGGATATCATTTTTATCAATGAAATTACATATTGTTTTAATATCATTAGTAAAATTTATTGATAAACTTATTAATAAATTGTTTAACTTATTCTTGATACTGTTTATCATGTGAATGACCAGTGAAATTACCTATAAAAAAATTTGGTGGTTTTTTTTGGAATTAATTTAAATATTTAAATAACAGAGAACTTTGACCAAAGGAATTATCTACGAACAATTCCTGCAAAATTATACTTTTTTTTTTGTCAATGACCAAATGAATTACCTGCAAAAAATTCCGCTTGGTATTTTATAGAGAATTTTAAAATTATTTATTTTTTAATTATATTGTTAATTATTATTTTTTACAAAAAAAATCATCAACAAGTTAAAAATCAATGGTGTTATTTCTAAAATTATTTTTGTAGTTTTTCATAAAATATTGTAGATTACAACAATTTTTTTCTATATAAGTTTTTATATTTTTTTATTATAAGTTAACAACAATGTATAAGTATACAATAGTCCCACAACAGACATAGCATCTAGAGTGTATTTGTTTACGCAGCTGTGGCTATATTTTATTTAAAACACAGTTTGCAACCGTTTGATAAAAAAAAATTAATTTATTGTGTATGGATCCCACATAATTTTTACTTTTGAAATGCGGTTAATAAAAAGCAAGGAAATCCTGTTTTCATCTACTGTTCATGTTAATTGCACTATTCAAATAAGAGTGCATTTAACATGAACATTGTACATTAGTGTACAGTGCAAGAGAATTACACTGTTCACTTAAAAATAATGAACATTGCAATTCACTTGCATTGTTCACGAGTGAATTGCACTGGTCACGAGTGAATTGCAATTCACTGGCACTGTTTACGCATATTTTTTTTAGTGTTAATTTTATTAATATTTTTTTAAAAAATTAGTTTAAAGTGAATTAAATTTATTTGCACTGTGACATGACTAATATATTTTTTTTGAAAAAACTAGTATAGAGTAAATTAAATTCACTTGCACTGTAATATTAATTTTATGCCTGATAATATTTTATCTTATTTTATTACACACTCAAAAATTATGAAAATTGTAATTCTTATAGGTTGAATTTTATACGTAATGGAATTATAAATAATTTAATGAAATAATAAAAAATATTTTATATAAAGTATTCTTTATTTCATAATATAATATGAGTAATTAATTTTACAATATTTAAATTTAAAACCATCAATATTAATATATATTTTTAAAAATTATTTTATAACTTCAATTACAAAAGCAGTTTTAACCAAACATATTAAATTATTTTTTCTTTAACCTCAATTTCAACCATAGTTTTAATTAAATATCAATTTTTTTAAAAATAATTTTAATTAAAAATAAGTGGGATAAAATAAGTTTTTTTAAACCCAACCACACAATAGCTTCTTGATACCAAACACCCTCCTAGTAGCACTATAAAGCTGAAGCTGGTAGCCTTTCACTCTGCTCGTATACTGAAATGAATAATAAGTTGAGGCTGATGGGCTTGATTCCCTTTTTCCTCTTAATGGTTTTCGTGCTGCCACCTTCGGCAGCATACAAGATCACCAACCCAAGAATCGTATTGCCTGTTCGGTCAAAAGGTTTGGATGCGGATTCAAGGAGCTACGCGGTTGTTTTCGACGCAGGGAGTACAGGTAGCAGAGTACACGTTTTTTGTTTTGATCAAGACTTTGATCTCCTTCCTGTCGGAAACGGCACGGATTTTGAGCTTTTTGCTCAGGTACAGGTCTCCCTTTTTAAATATCCAAGAGCAAGCGACGATGGATCTTGCTAAAGAGTCAATATAAATTATTTTAAAAACTAAATGAGATAATTCATTTCGGTTGTAAAATACAAAAATTTCTCACATTATAAGGTTGATATTCTATATATATATATATATATATTTTATGGTCACAGGTTACGCCAGGTTTGAGTGCATATGCAGAAGACCCTCAGGCTGCGGCTGATTCACTCGTCCCATTGCTCAACGAAGCGGAAAGTGTCGTGCCTGAAGAGTTCAGTCCCAAAACTCCAGTCAGACTTGGGGTTAGTAAACTAGAGCACATTGTCTTCATTTACTTCATTTTAATCTCTTCGTCAGTCCTATTTTAACTGCAAAAATATTTTGTTCACTCTTAATATTTATACGTGGAGTTTAACATTGCAGGCTACCGCTGGGTTGAGGCTGTTGGAAGGAGATTCAGCGGAGAGGATTTTGGAAGCAGTAAATCCATGGACATTATAGTCGTTCTAGTATATTTCTACTTTCATTTTTACCTTAATATAGTCATTTGAACTCTTATGTGTCCAAGGTGAGAGATCTTCTGAGCCATGGCAGCCTGGAGTACGAAGCCGATGATGTCTCTATCCTGACTGGTTCCCAAGAAGGTTACTATATGTGGGTATGTTTCGAACTTAGAATTGCTGTACGCCTGTACCTGTAAGAAAATGGAAAGGTACCGAGAACGTTGTATATTGAAATGATTTTTCAGTTTTATAACTAACTTTCTCTATTTATTATTAATAAATATTTTGTAGATTGCAATAAACTACATAGTCGGAAATCTGGGGAAGCCGTATTCAGAAACAGCAGCAGTAATTGATCAAGGTGGTGGATCTGTTCAAATGGCATATGCCATTTCCAGGGAGAACGCTGAAAAGGCACCAATAGTAGCTGATGGAGAGGCTCCATACGTAGAGAAATTCCTTCTTAGGGGAACTCAATATTACGTTTATGTTCACAGGTTCTCGTCTTCCTCCCTGATCAATTCTCTTAAACTCCTGATAATACATATAGTTAGTGTTGGATTTTCCTGTTGCTCCACATTTTGTCATTTGTGTCAAAAATATTTTCTTGCATTTCTGATACGTACAAGATGAGTAGTAAGTTGATGGATCTTGTATGTACAGTTACTTGAGCTATGGGTTATTGGCGTCTCGGGCAGAAATGCTGAAGGTTTCAGGAAACTCCAGCAACGAGTGCGTAACCACCGGTTATAATGGTATGACAGATGACTCCATCGTATCTCCACAAATGGTTTTAGTATACTCCTCACTCGTTCTCAAGATAAATTAATTTAGCCAACTCATTTTTTTTTTCTATTCTATTTAGTGTTCAATTGTTTAGACTTCTTCCTCTCCAACTTTTCTAATCTTCCTAACCTTTCAGAAAAAAAATTAAAAATTAATTAATGCAAAGTTAATTTCTCTCCCCCCTCCCTTTATTTTAAAATATTTAAAGGTGTTTACAAATATGGAGGGAAGGAATACAAAGCATCATCTTCTCCTACCGGCACAAGCTTCAAAAAATGCAGAAAAGTAGTTCTTAAAGCTCTCAAAATTAATGCCCCATGTAAGTATGTGAATTGCACATTCGGTGGGGTATGGAATGGCGGCGGCGGAGACGGGCAAAACAATTTTTATGCTAGTTCGTTTTTCTTCTCCATGTCTCAAGCGGTACGAATTTATCATCCTAAGAAATTACTTGCAGTTTTTTTAATTTATATATTGACTTTGCAAGCTAATTAGATTTATGGGATTTATAGGCTGGGTTTGTTGATGCCAATGCGCATACAGCCACAGCTAGCGCTGCAGATTTCAAGAAGGCAGCTAAGCGTGCTTGCGGAACAAGATTTGAGGATGCAAGCTCAAGATTTCCAAATGCGCGTGAGAAAGACCTGCCATTCTTGTGTATGGATTTTACCTATGAGTATACTTTGCTTGTCGATGGATATGGTAAGCCTTACAAGCTACTTCTCCTTTGATCAATTGCAAAAACTCATATACACATACATTCGTAGTTAATTAGTTAATTTTTGGTTATTGTTTTTGTCGAAGATTGTCGGAATTAAAACGATATGTCTTCTTATATTCTTAAAACCTATTTAAGTTTTCGTCTCTGTAACTACAACCAACCAACTATATTTTTATTATTTATTTTTGTCGCGAATACAAAATTTTCACTTTTTAGCTCGTTCCGCCATTCTTACAGTGGTAATGTATATACATCCACAGGTCTTCATCCCCGGAAGAACATTTCAGTGGCAGGGCAACTTACTTACGAGAATTCACTTATGGAAGCTGCATGGCCTCTTGGTAGTGCTATAGAGGCGGTGTCACCTAGCAGTGCATCATTTCTGAATTAGTATCATCCTAAAAGTGCATGGTGGCGTTAGCATTGTTCCAAATAATAATTAATAACTCTGGTTTATCTCCATGAAATGGGTTCATTCATAATTAGTTTATTTTCGTACCATATTTGCAGAACTCCCTTTACCGAATAAAATTTTCTCGTTGGTATTCAAATTATTATTCAGTCTATAAGAATTTTACCAATAGATTCATTCATGATACAAATCATTTATGGATAAATTTTTTGTTGGTGATTTTATTTTCATCCATAAAAAAAAAACATTGA
Organism: Populus euphratica; assembly: GCF_000495115.2. Lineage (NCBI taxonomy): Eukaryota > Viridiplantae > Streptophyta > Magnoliopsida > Malpighiales > Salicaceae > Populus > Populus euphratica. Next base: position 276,348 of record NW_011500042.1, read on the forward strand.
TAATCTTATAAATAAAAAAATATATACCAAACAAAAATATTTACCCACTTTAATAATTCTATCGGTAAAACATTGATGACATTTATTTTAATTTTATTTCAACCATTTATAAAATACTAATAGAATTATTTTATGGGTGATAATGGTAGTATATGAAGTTAATTGTTTTAAATTATTTGAAATATACTGATGGATTGTGTTCATTGGTATATTCGTCTATAATAATAAAAAAATATTTTTTAAAAAAAACTTTTGAACAAAAAACAAAATAACTAAAAAAATAAATTTGTATAAAATTCATGTATGTAAAATTAAATTTGAATAATAGAAAATCTAAATATTTATTATAAATTTATATGTTCAAATAAAATTAAACTAGAACAATGGTGGCACTGGAGGAGGAGGATGAGGTTGGTCGTTCCCGAAACCAAATGACTTAAAATGAGGGTGCACACGTAAAACCATTTGTGATCTCATGTTCATAACCATGTTGTGGAATTCTTTATAAACCATTGAGAGTTGTTTATATTTTTTTAGTGAGATAGGCTGTATGTTCTCGCAAGGCCGCGAACTCCTGAGACTAGGTGCTCGATATCAATTACAAGCTTTTGATGGTTAAGACACTACAGGTCGTTCTCAAGTTCTCAACTGCAGTATTGAAAAGTTGGATTTCTATTGGGTCTACGAGATCTTATTTCCATCTATAAATTCAAATCAAAATATGAATGTGTCAAAGGATCGTCCATGTATCTCTATCTCAATTGGTTGTTATATATTTCGTAGAAATAAAAATTAAAGTAATCAAATTCAATTCAAAAAAATAATAACATATGAAAAAAAATAGTTGAACGAATATGCTATAAAGTGCTAAGTGTGATTGTTGATGAATTTTTAAACCTTCTTTTCATATTCTTCACTCATCATATGCGTTTACACAAATGTAAGGTAATAATTGAATAATTCTCTAGGTAGAGTTATAATCAAAATGCCACGTGACATTTTCAACCTGGAATGTCCAATTAACTAGATAGAGGTATCATTACAATACTCATTTGTTTATAAAGACTCTAAGTAAATTTTTCTCCATAAATTATACATGAACTCTATTAAATATTTTGGTAAGCAAATTCATTAATTATTTTATTTTATTTAATTAATAAAAATAATTCTATTTAAAAGTACGTGTTTAATCCAAAAAGACAAAAGGTACTGGAGAAGTAAAATTAAACTAGAACAATGGTGGTGCTGGAGAAGGAAGATGAGGTTGGTTGTTGCCGAAACCAAATGACTTAAAAAGAGGGTGCACAAGTACCACCATGTTGCGATCTCATGTCCATAACCATGTTGTGGAGTTCTTCATAAACCATTGAGTCGTTTATATTTTTTAGTGAGATAGACTATATGTTCTCACAAGGCCGTGAACTCCTAAACTAGGTGCTCGATATCGATTACAAGCTTTTGATGATTGAGACACTATAAGTCGTTCTTAAGTTCTCAATTGTAGTATTGAAAAGTTCGTATACTTATTTCTATTGGGTCTACCAGATGATCTTACTTCCATCTATAAATTCAAATCAAAATCATTGAAAAGTTTGCCCAAAAGTAGTTGTATATGAATTTAGTGGTGTTTGACACTATGATTGGAAAATACTTTTAAAAAATTTTAATTTTGTTTATTTTTTTACTTGAAATTAATATGTTTTTAATGTTTTAAGATCTTTTTTATCAAATCAAAATCCGAATGTGTCAGAGGATGATCTTACTTCCATCTATGATCTTACTTCCATCTATAAATTCAAATCAAAATCCGAATGTGTCAGAGGATCGATAATGTAATGTGTCAAAGGATCGTCCATGTATCTCAACCTCAATTGGTTGTTATATATCTCATAGAAATAAAAACTAAAGTAATCAAATTCAATTTAAAAAAATAATAACATATGAAAAAAAATAGTTGAACGAATATGCTATAAAGTGTGATTGTTGATGAACTTTTATACCTTCTTTTCATATTCTTCACTTATTATATACCTTTACACAAATGTAAGGTAATAGTTGAATAATTCTCTAGATAGAGTTATAATCAAAATGCCACGTGACATTTTCAACCTGGAATGTCCAATTAACTAGATAGAGGTATCATTACAATACTCATTTGTTTATAAAGACTCTAAGTAAATTTTTCTCCATAAATTATACATGAACTCTATTAAATATTTTGGTAAGCAAATTCATTAATTATTTTATTTTATTTAATTAATAAAAATAATTCTATTTAAAAGTACGTGTTTAATCCAAAAAGACAAAAGGTACTGGAGAAGATGCATATAGAAACCCAAAAGTAGTTGTATATGAATTTAGTGGTGTTTGACACTATGATTGGAAAATACTTTTAAAAAATTTTAATTTTGTTTATTTTTTTACTTGAAATTAATATGTTTTTAATGTTTTAAGATCTTTTTTATGTGTTAATATTAAAAAAAAATAAAAAAATAAAAAAATAAAAAAATAATTTTTTAAAAATAAAAATATATATTTTAATGAATTTTGAAATTGAAAGCACTTTAAACTACCTCATTCTCAAACACTTGAATGAGATTTGCATTAGCTTCTTTTGTAGTTCTTACATAAAAAATATATTTACATTAGACAATTCATCTTAACAATAGATGGCAATGCTTTTGAACCTATATTAATGGATGTGTTTAGCAGCTTTAAAATTACTTTTATAAAAAAAAAATTATTGGTTTATCAGGATACTCATCAAGTTAACTATCATAATAAATCAACTCTAATATAATTTAATTTTAAATTTAATTTAGATGATAGGAGATAGATCAAAAGTTTTTAAAATTAAACTATTAAATTAGATTTAATAAAAATATCAAATAATTATTAAATTTTAAAAAAATCGACCTGGAATGTCCAATTAACTAGATAGAGCTATTTAAAAAAATTTAATTTTAATTTTATTTTTTTGCTTGAAATTAATGTGTCTTTGATGTGTTAAGATCTTTTTGATGTGTTAAGATCAAAAATAATTTTTTTAAAATAAAAAAATAATTTTTTAAAATAAAAAAATATATTTTAATGAGTTTTAAAATGAAAAGCATTTTAAACTACCTCATTGTCAAATACTGAATGAGATTTGCATTAGCTTCTTTTGTTGTTCTTACATAAGAAAGATATTTATATTAGACAATCCATCTTAACAATAGATGGCAATGCTTTTTAACTTATAATAATGGATGTGTTCAGTAGCTTTCAAATTACTTTTATGAAAAAAAAATAATTATTGGTTTATGAGGATATGTTTAGACTCATCAAGTTAATTGAATTACAATAAATCAACTCTAATATAATTTAATTTTAAATTTAATTTAGATGGCAGGAGGTAGATAAAAAAAAAATTAAAATTAAACTACTAGATTAAATTTAATAAAAATACCACATAATTATTAAATTTTAAAAAAAATTGATTCAACAACGCATAACCGAAACCAGAATGAAGCTCAAGAAAGACAAGTAACGTTCAAGAACTATGTTTTTTAATATGAAGTGGGAACAACATGGAAGCATTACTTGCTGTTTTTTTAACATTCAAGCATCTGATAATTGCTACAATGAAAATATGAAAAGAAGAATGGGAGAAACAAAACGCCAATCATATTTAGTTACTTACGGTTTCTGCATCCCTTTTGAATTTATTCACAATCAGACAATTTCTAGTGGAATGATTTATTGTCAAATATCAAATTATTATCATGCCAAAAAAAAAATTAAAAAAATAAAAAAGAAATACAAATAATTGACCGAGGCCATATCCTACTAGCACAAAGCTATCATCACCGGATTATGTATAATATTTAAACTTCAAAAAATCCACATTTAATACATGTTTTAGATCTAATGCACGTGAACCATAACTATGCATCAAATCTTTGTAAATATATTAAAATTGTATTTTTTTAATTTATATAAGTTATTATCCTCAATGATCCCAACTAATAAATATCTAAAGAGGCTTCACGTGTATTATGCAAAACCCGACAGAATAATTTCGGTGTCCGAAAAAAAACAAATACACGCGCAACACGTTCTCTATATTAATTTGTTTTTAATGCTAACGTATGGTTTAAAAATGTTAAAGATAAAGTTGTGGTTGAATAAACAATCACGTGCCCATTTTGTTCCCATTAAAATAGTAAAACAACAACCATGCCAGGGTGGTTCCTGTCTCTTTGCTTTTCTTTTCTCTCTCCGAACCTGATTCCTTTCGGTGCTTCGTCCCCACCAATAATTTCTTTCTTATGAAATTATATACGATGGAACTGAGCTCTGTTAGCTTTATATATAATATAATTATAAACATTATTATAAAATTGATAAATATAAATAAAAATATTCATGGAATTTTTTTATTAGTAAATTGTAGTAAATTTTACTGATAAAAATATTCTCTCATATATACCGAAAAATTACAATAAAAAAATTAAAAAAAACAAAAAAATACGATAATATGTCATTTATATCAATAAAATTATAAATTATTTTAATATTATCAATAAAATCCTTTGATAAACTCATTGGTAAATTATTAACTTATTCTTGATACTGTTTATTATGTCAATGACCAATAAAATTACCTATAAAAAATTTCATCGGGTTTTTGTAGAGAATTCTGGAATTGTTCACTTTTTAATTATATTATTAATTATTGTTCTTTAAAGATGAAATCACTGATAAATTAAAAATTCATTGATATTATTTGATAAATTTAAAAAAAATTAATTAATTTAAATATTTAAATTAAATATTATAAATAAATCACTTATAAAAAAAGTTATGGGTGATATTTATTAGTTTAGAATTATATATATTAACAATACTCTAAAATACATAGGGAACGATACTGTAGTTGTCTTTACATGTTTTTCTTTTCCTATTTTTGTATTGTTTTCCATTCCCTGCATGTTTTTTCTTCTTTTTTTTTTTTCATTCCCCACGTGTTTTTTTCTTTTTGTATTTTTTCATCTTTTAAATTATTTTTTTTTACTATGATTGAGAATTTAACTTTATAATTTTTTTTTAAAATATTGTTAATTGCTATATTATGTTTTTACATAGTTTTTGTTTTGATACAGTGTTTTTCCATATATTTTGTTCTAAAATTATCTTCATTGAATTTATTTTTTTAATATTGAGATTTTTAAAAATTTATTTTTGTAGTTTTTTTCTTTGAAATATTTTGGATTACTATAATATTTCTTCATATGATTTTTATGTTTTTTTTTTATGATTTTCTCCAAAATTATCTTTATCAAATTTTTTTAATATTAAATTGGTTAACAATTGCAACTATAATTTTCATCACAAAACATTGTAGATTGCTATAGTATTTCTCTACATGGGTCTTTTTTTTATGATTTTTTTCAAAATTATCTTTGTTGTTTTTATTTTTTTAATATTAAGTTAATTGAGAATTTAACTTTGTATTTTTTTATGTTAAAACACTGTGAATTGCTACAATCATTCCCTATATATTTTTTTTATTATGAATTTTTTTAAATTATCTATCATTTTTTTTAATATTAAACTGGTTGAGAATTATAACTATATATTTCCTCATAAAATATTATAGATTTTCAAAGTGTTTTCATAGAAGGTTTTTTTTCTTTTGTTTTTTTCTAAAATTATTTTTATAATTTTTTTAAAAAAACATTGTAAATTACAATAATTTTTTTGTATATCATTTTTTTTTTTATTATAAGTTAACAACAAAGTATAAATATACCACAATTCGGATGACAGAGTTTCACAGATTGTAAAGTCCACCTACAGTTCGGATGACAAGTTTTAAAGTGCAGAATTTCAGTTTCACTCCAACACAAGTTGTAGAACTCATTCCTACTGCAATTCCTTTGGAATGCAATTGATAGGATAATATTTAATAGTGAGTATAATATGAATATTGTTACCTTTAACCCGTTGTATATAAAGCTCTGTTATTGTAACAGTACATGGATCAATAAGAAGAATTTTCTTCCCTTTTGTTTTTTCATGGTATCAGAACAGGTCCTTAATAACTTGCTATTTGCTTAAAATATATATATAATCTTATGGAAGACCCGTTTAAGATAGATGGTGCTGATGGCAATTTTAGAATTTGCAATATGCAGGAAGGAGAGCCAAATCTTAACCGGCGTTTGGGTTTGGTATTGTTAAACGAATTTAACTATCTTCCTTGGTCAAGAGCTGTGACAATTGCTCTTGGTGGAAGATCCAAACTTGGCTATATCAATGGCCATATTACACCTCATGATTCTTCTTCACAGGTGTATGAAGCTTGGCAATGCAAAGATCAACTTGTGTTGTCCTAGTTACTCAACTCTATGGAAAATCAAATTGCTGAAATATTCAGCTGCTCAGAATCCTCTTTGGCACTATGGGAAGTAGTGAAAGAGATGTATGGAAATCAGAACAATGCAGCTCGTATTTTCCAAATCAATAGGAATCTTGCTAACCTGCAACAAGACGACAAAACCTATGTTCAATTGCTTGGAACCTTGAAAGCTATGTGGAGTGAACTTGCTCTTTATCGTCCCCACACAGTTGATGCTGCAGAATTATAGAAATGTGAAGAGGAGGACAAGATCTTCCAGCTTTTAGCTAGTCTTGGTCCAGACTATGAAGATCTTCATAGCAGGATCCTTATGAATCATGATCTTCGATCCCTTACTACTGTATGTGCTACCATTCAACGAGAAGAAGCTCGTAGAAAGGTTATGAATTCTGACTCTAAACCCTCTTTATCATAATCTCGTATTTATGCTGTCAACAAATCAATAAACAATAACAGACCTTACAAGGGCAAACGACCAGATTTGAAATGTCACCATTGCCATAATATTGGTCACTCTATTGGGAGGTGTTGGATCCTTCATCCAGAATTGAAGCCAAACTTTGAAAAAGAGAAGAGATCTCAAAGGGACTATGAGCATAAGGGTCATGTTGCTGCCGCTGCTCACTTCAGCAATACTCCTTCAAGTAATGTTGAAAATTTTTCAACCAACCCATCTGCTCTTCTCAATGACTTCGCTACCTATCTTAAGGAAAAAGGTGACTCTGCCATGACAGCATCTGCCTCTGATTCTGTAGTACTCCTTGGTAAGTTTGTGTGCTTCCTTGCAAACTCTGCCCATATTCCACAAGAAAACACAGAAGGTATTTTCATTGCATTTAAAAGTGCTTTGATAGCTAGTACTGTGCATAATTTTTGGGTCATTGATTCGGGTACCACTGATCATGTAACTAATAAAATGACCAACCTGCATTGAGGGGCTTGGCCTAGCGGTGGAAGGGGCTTGTCTCCTTTCACTGCACATGGGTTTGAGCTCTGGCGTGCACGCCTGTCACCCCCACGGTGCCTTACATGCCTACTGGATTTGCAGGGTATTCAATGGGCCGTGGGGATTAGTCGTGGTGCGCGCAAGCTGGCCCAAACACCTCACGTAAATCAAAATAAATAAATAAATAAATAAAATGACCAACCTATATGATTTCGAGGGATTTTCCTCTCCAACTCATGTGTCTATTGATAATAGAAAAAATGTTTCTGTCAAAGGTAAAGGAAATATTAAATTACTATCTAATAATATTGAATCTTCAGTCCTATATGTTTCCTCCTTTCCATTTCAATTACTTTCCATTGGTAAAATTTCTCGAACTCTAAATTTTCGTGTTATTTTTAACTCTCAACAAGTTTTCTTTCAGGACCTCGCCACCAAGAAAATGATTGGTGAAGGTTTCTTTTTCCAAGGGCTTTATTATTTTTCGAGTCATCCCTAAAATAACAAGTATCGTAAGGTTTCTGCTTTTTCTTCAATTCATCAAGAGCAACATTTATGACACCAACGCCTAACTCATCCCTCAGACATTGTCCTCACCAAATTAATGCCCAATTTGGATATAAAAAATATTCCATATGATACATGTCATTTATCTAAATCTACTAGACTTCCTTTCATGCTTTCATCGTCTAAGGCTAATAAGATGTTTGATCTTGTTCATTCTGATGTTTGGGGACCAATTATTGAATCTTTTGATGGCTACAAATATTTTATCTCATTTGTTGATGATTTTTCTCGTGTTACTTGGATTTATCTTCTAAAATCTAAGAGTGAAGTTGTGTATGTCTTTCAGAATTTTCATATGCTGGTCATGACTCAATTTTCTACGAAAATTAAAATTCTCTGATCTGATAATAGCACTGAATACATATCCAAAAATATGACGCAATATCTAGCTTTTCATGTAATTTTACATCAGTCCAGCTGTGTTGGAACACCTCAACAAAATGGGGTAGCTGAACGTAAAAACAGAGACTTATGAGAAAAAACTAGAGCCTTAATGATTCACATGCATGTTCCTAAAATATTTTGGTCTCATGGAATATTATCTGCTACATATCTAATCAATCGACTACCTAGCCGAATATTACACTTTAAATCTCCTTTTGAAGTCTTGCAGAAACAGTTGCCAAATCTATCTCATTTACGAGTGTTTGGTTGCACTTGTTTTGTTTATATACAAACCTCACATTGGGACAAACTTGATCCAAGGGCCACTAAGTGTGTTTTCTTGGGATACTCTGCAACCCAAAAAGGATATTAATGCTACCATCCTCCTTCAAAAAAATTGTTTATATCAGGAGATGTCAAATTTGAAGAAAGCTCTCTATACTTTAAAGACATGAATCAACAAGATAACATGGCAGAATTGTTTCCTCTACCAAATGTTACTATAGACTTGACACCATCTGCAGATACACTTGTTGCTGTAAATGATTTTTCCATCGTTTCTAGTGGTATGACCATTAATGAAGGAAATATCAGTCCCGTTAATACACACTCTAAACACAATTCTGCAGACTTTAAAGGTGATGGAAACCATAACAAGAACTTGTCTACCACAATAACAGATATACATGCGGATTCAAGAGTTATCACAAACCTTGAGAATGATTCAGCTAATTGGTCTCTTCAGCCTCCTCTACAGCACCCTCCTATCATTTCTATTACCACAGATTCTGAGGGAGATTCTAAGGGTGATTCAGCTAATCAATCTGATTTTTCCAATCACTCTCCTCTACCACAGCCTCGCAGAAATCCAACTCGTCATCGTGCTCCTCCAACAAAGCTACAAGACTTTATTACCTATGTTATTACACATCCTATGTCTAATTATCTTACATATCAACATCTCTCAGCTAAACATACTGCCTTTCTTACTGCTATCTCTGATGTGCATGAACCACAAAAATTTCAAGAGGCTAATTCAAATGATGAATGGCGACAAACTATGCATGATGAGCTCTAAGCTCTTGATCAAAATCATACTTGGAGTGTTGTTAAACTTCCTAAAGATAAACATGTTGTGAGCAGTCACTAGGTGTATAAAATCAAGTTCAACTTAGATGGGTCTATTGACAGATAGCAGTTGCGTCTTAATGCTCCACAAGTCACCCACTTATTGTCCAAATCAAATGTCTTCTAGCTCATTGATCTTTAGCATGGGGATAATATCCATGAAAGTTAATCCTGCATTTGTCTCCATACTCATCATAACCACTTCATTGGCTATCCATATATCCACTCATATCTAGCCATCATTTTATCAAGAGCACATGAGACTTCTTGTTATACAACTTTTCATATAATCTCTGCTCTGAGCTTTATCTGGGAACTCTTCTTCTCCTTGTATATGTTGTCTCATTATAGTACCTTGTTGGATCCTACAGGTACTCTTGTATAATCTCCATATGCCCTCGTGCAATTTTTATTCTCCAGATTCTCTATATTTCTTGTTTATGTTTGACAGTAGCTCATCATATCACAATATCTATCCAAGTCAAAATAGGGTGCCATCTTTATCCTCTTATTGTATTTGTCTTTCATTATCAGGGTCTTCATCAATTCTCCATTCAATAAATCACAGTCACCAAATCTAACTTCTTTTGAGAAATCACCACTTTATCAGATCCTTGAATATACGGAACCCAACTATTTCTTTGTGCAATCATCTTGCTAGTCTTCAATAATTTCATTACATATTGTTACATATATAAAAATAGTATCGTATGGATAATCCTTCAACTAAGCAAGTTCCTAGAATCCTTCCACTAAGCAAGTTCCTAGGAAAGATTGGAGGGGTTACACTAGTCCCGCTTAAAATTCAATCTCCTAGCCAGAACTTCTTAGGTTATATCTATTCATCATACTGTCTTTTTATATATACAACCATTTGCTAGCTTTATCACGACTTTTCTTAGCAAGTGATCTGGGGTAGCCTGGTTTTATACTTGATTTCTCAACATCTGGTGAGACTACCAGTGCTTAGATTCGTCAAGATTGGTCTTTATCATTTTTCACTCTCCACCTCAAATCGTCCACATGATCGGGCGTCCAGAGTGTCCCAATTTTGCCTTCCCTCAAGGCAATTAAAATTCCTCACTTAGCAGTTCAACACATATAGATGGGCAAACATGTGTGATTTCTTCTTCTTCATCTCCATCGACCATCACGATGACCTTCAGATGCCTCCTGATTGAGCGATTAATTTTTGTTAATTCACAACCACCACTTTTGGCCATAAATCTGGATTATCAGATCATACCATTGCATCTGGAATGATCAAATTAGCTAGAAACAAGTCTAAAATCATCCAAATCGCATTTCAGACGGCTAAGATTTAATCAAAATAATTCTGGCCTGATAAATAGCCTAGATTCAATCTCAGATCCAGTTTCACATAGACTTCGCTACACAAAATCCTATCCCTCAGCTCGCGGCTCGACTCCAACTCGGTTCAGCTTGGCTCCACTCAGCTCGACTCTCTTGACTCGCAGCTGATGATGTGGCAGATGAGTCTAATTGTGCTGACATGACATGCCACCTGTGTATGCTGACGACATAATGGTGTCATGATGACATCATCATCATCCCAGTCAACTACGTGGGTCGGGACCTCTAGTATTCGAGTCAGGTTAGCCTATCTGGGTGAAAAAGACATGTGCGACGCATGGTCATGTCTACACACACAACGTGAAAAAGACATGTGCGACGCATGGTCACATCTACACGCATAGCCACCTACCCCCCTACGCGTGACATCCAATTTTGATGTGGTTTTCACCAGCGGCTTTGTCTCTTCCTCCTCTATACAGTGGTATGGTCAAAACACAATTTTGACAACTTTTATTTTTAAGCAAAATCAAACACCACTTTAAACCATGTGCTATGATACCAATTGTTGGGGATCTGAACTGGTGATGTACTGATATTTGCTCATAGGAGGCTAAGCACACTGATATAATATTTAACGTGGTTCGGCAAATCATCTATATCCACGGGAGAGTCAATATTATTAAAGATAGAGAAAGAATACAAAATACATACATGGAGGAGGAGGATTACACCCACTCAAACTTAACTCCTAGTTCACACACACTGCTACAATGACAGCCCTCTCTTTCTCTCTTCTTCTCTTCTGTTCACTCTTAACACTCTCTCTTATTCTTGCTCTCTACAATTATGCCTCTTTTATAAGCATTAAAGGTAGTTTCTCCGGTACATTTTTTGTCAACATAAAAAGGATTAATTTTACTTTAGAAAATATAAAAATACTCAAATAAAAACAAATATATATAAAAACACACATACAAGATAAGATGAGCCATTGCTTTTAATGTCTTGAGTGATAGATGATTGAATTGAATGGCAAAAGAATTCCATATCTTCTCGTTCTAAATTATATTTAGAATTCCATTAATTTAATGGAGATTGGGAAGAATGGAAATAGATTCAATTTCTTCTTATTTTTTAAAGTGTCTTTTATATCAGGTTTATAGTAATTTGAAATCATAATCGTACGTGTACTTTGAATTCTAATATAATTTTTCTTTAAATAAAAAAATTTAAAATTTTAATTAATAATGATATCATAAACTAATATAATTTTTTTTTAAATAAAAAATTTAAATTTTTAATTAATAATGATATCATCAAAAAAATAACTTCAAAATCACTCTATGTTTATTAAAAGAGATAGTATGGTAATTTTTATTTAATTAAGATTAAAATAAAATTCACAAGCCAATAAGTGAATGGCCTAGATAAATAACACCCACATCACCAAACCGTCAGAAAATATTTAAAACAAACATAAATGACATGCTTCAACAATTGCAACCTCATCTTTTCCTTTATTGTTGTTTGAAAAATAGAAATAATAATGACTTGCAAAAAAATAAAAAAAATACCCAATCAATTAATTTGTGATCAATTTTATTTATAATAATAATTCAATATTATGTTATACATTTGTAAAAATTATAAATGACCCCATCAATTAACTCCGCTCACCAAGACGGTTCAAATAGACTTGATTGCGAGACGAACGAAGACTCGAAAGGTGGCGATTTTCATGCACTCTCTGCCATTGTGTGCGTGGGTCGCCTATCAATGGAGAGCGATCCAGTATGGATGGCATTACTAAAATCTATTGACGCCAACCAATGATATTGATAGAAGCGCAATTGACTATGCGCAAGCTCACAGCGAGTCCATGAGTCCATCAATACCCAATCACAACAAGAGGGAGAGATGAAGAGTGCAGTCGTCTCCGAGTATTGTTTTTCAACCATTTTCTTTCAGGAGCTAGTTGTTGTATCTCAACATTAAAATTTATTTTTTCTTTATTATACTCTCTAGAGTTTTTTTAATATATATATATATATATATATATATATCACAACATGGTGCGTACTCTCTAACATTATTGTTCATGGAATTTGTATCTCCTAATTAAATATTTTGTAGGAGTATCAATCTCTTGTATGTGTTATTTAGGGAACCTTTTTTTATAACTTTGCTAATAATAAATAAATGTTAAATATTAACATAAATTACATGATTAATATACTTTGAATATTTGACCCAATAGGATTTTTGGTTGTTTAAATAAATTTTTTAAATATCTTAAAATTATTTATTTGATGTTTTGGGCATAGTTTGTTAAATAATTATAGTTGTACACTAGTTATGTAATCTAGTATTACAAGCTTTTTGTATATTTCTTTGTATTTTTTTATTTAGATATATTTATATTCTTTTTAAAAAGTAAAATTAGTCCTGTTTAAAATTTATAATTATTCTTTTTAATAAATGCATTTTAAAAAAATCAAACTTATATTCTTATTCTTCTAAAAATATTATAATAACTGGGAGACCAACCCTTCATTGGTAGCATTTTCCTTTCTATGACTAGTGTTAAATTATAATTATTTAATTAAAATTGGTGCTGCAGAACCCTCTGTGTGTGTGTGTGTGTGTGTTGTGTGTTTGTGTGTGTGTAGTGCATCCTTTAATCATTTCAAATTTTCAATTGTGCGTTGTTTGATTATGGTTGATGGCCCCTAAACAAATCATTGATGTCTGAATATGGTTGATGACGTCTTTTTCTTCGTCTCAAACAGGAGAAAGTTCGCCTGCGGAAAAATTCAGGCCAGGCGATCGCCGCCCTCAATCCAGGTCTTGAACGAATGGTTTGCCATTCAGCCCCATTCCATCCAGCTTTCCTCCACCACCGAGAGGCACTAGGGAGCTGAAGAAACCACCACCAACAGTCCAGCAATGGCCGAACTGTTGGTGTCCCAATACAACAAGAACACAAAGGTCCAAAGTCCTTATCTCCACACAAGGATGAGTATCCTGGGGAGATAAGGATAAAATCCACACCAGAAACGCCTATTAAAGGCGGAAAAAGAAAGAAAGAAAGAAAGGGGACCCAGAAGAGAAAACACAGAGAGAGACAAAGTGGGAAAAAGTGAAAAAGAAAGGGGAGAAAAAGCAGAGACAGGGCAGAGAAGAGGACAGTAGAGAGAGAGACCAGGAGAGTCAGACAATAGAAAGAACAAGAAAAGCCAGAGAACAGAAGGGGAAACTGAGAACAGAACAAGATCTTCTCTGCCCTGCACCAAGATCTTCGTCCCAAGGCCATTTGCAGAACAAGTAAGCAAGCGCGGACATTTCACGCACGCTTGCAAAGGAAAAACTGGCCAGTTACTGGGCTGAACCAGTAACCTGGCCGGCTGGGCCAGCTGGATTCAGCCCAGTGAAAAAAAAAAGAGGAGGTTAGATCTGGGCCTAGGAACAGTCGGCTCAAATTATTATTACTAAACATATATTTAGCAAAATACACCCTTATATATTATTTATTTATTTTATTCTCTTTTTATTTTGATATTTGGTTAAATAAGTTCTTTTTTTTATATTAAAAGATTTTATAAATATTTGGCAATGTACATGAATTTATTTGTGGCCCTTCTCATTTTTTTTATTCTTTTTCTTTGTGTTTGTTTTTTAATAAATGCTTAATTTGTGGACCATTGCTTTAAATATAAATTTGGTGTGCAATACTTTTTTTAATTCTTCTCTTAAAGGACCAAATAAAAAAAAGGGTAAATAAAAAGAAAAGGGCATTGTTTCCTTCCTGTTAAAAATTCAAAAAATTTTGAATTTATTCATTGCCATCAGAGTTGGAAATATTGCAGGTTTTAAGGTTTGTGCTATATTTAACAACATCAGAGCTGAAAATATTATTGTTTATTAATACTAGAGTTAAGAACATGATAAGAAGAACAAAAAAAAAAAAGAACAAGTTTTTAGTAATTTTAGATGAAACCAGCAATACAGCTTGCTTCAGGTAGGATGTTTAAAGAGGGTGATAGTATCTTTTTTTTCATATAACCACTTTTGTATCATAAAATCCTTGTTAACTAGTTGAGGTTCCTAATTATTATAATATTAGGTAGCGACTCCTTGAATAGATTATCTCTCTCTAGAATATTATTGTATTTTATTTCTTTAAAAAAATAATCATTTAAGTATTGAAAAGTCTTCATCTCCATCAAAGAGTACATTTTACAAGTACTAGTCAGAAGTTGCATTTGCCTACTAAGCACCATGTATATGTTAAAAAACACCTTAGTAAGGAAGAATAGATTAATAGGTACAATTGATTAATCAATTATCCAACCTGAGAGCCCTATTGCTAAGCTATTTGGATTTTTAAAACTTCATTAGTGGCGTTGTTGAGATGTCGTGGTCACACAAATTAATTACCCTAGCTTAAAACACAACACACAAGATAGTATAGAGCAAACAAGGGGTCGATCCCACAAGGAAGATTTAGTTCAGATTTTTATGCTATATGTTATGCAATTGGGAGGTTTTGATTTGTGATGATCTAAACTATGGAAGAAATTAAACTAGCAAACAAAATCAATTGAAATCGAAATTTATCAAGAAAACAAACCTTGGTTGCAAGCACACATCCACCAATGGAAATTAGACATTATTTCTAGTATGTAGAGAGGAGAGTTTGTGTTTCTTCACTTCTAGTTGCTACCACCTTTCTTTGATTCTATTGCACTCCCTCCTCCTCTTTCTTGGCTCTCTTGATGTCTATATATAGGCTTCAATGGCAGCTCCTCTTGCTTCTTTATCAACAATGGTGGCTGCCAAACTTGCCAAACTTTGACATTAGTAGTCACCACAAACAACCCACCATTGTAGCCTCCTTCTTTGACAATGGCAGCATTCCAACTTGCAGCTGGTTTGTGGTTGGTGATTTGAGGTTGGTGGATTGAGGTTGGTGGCTACTTTTCTTGACCTTCTAGATTGATTTACTAGAGGGGCTAAATTGCTGAAATTATAACTTGGATGATAGTTTAGAAGCTTCGAAACATAATTTGGACTCATTTCTTCACGAAACCTGATTGCTGGCAGAATTCAGTTGTCATCTTTGAAAAATCATATCGCCCTCATCTGACATCGTTTTTGGCTGAAAATTGGAGCGTTTCTAGACCTTTGAGTCATGAATCCAACAAAATTGAGTTTGCATCAATTGGACTTCTATAGCTCCAGATATGGAATTTTGAATGGACAAAGGTCAACAGTGGCAGAATACGAGATTTGACTTTGAAGGATGTGATTTCCATGATCTTCCTCTTTGTATTTTTCTTGCATTACATTTCCAGAAAGGTATGGATGTTAGCTTTTTAGAGCCACTGGAATCACTTCATTTTGATCTCTAGAACTCACACTCTGCACAAAACATCGACTGAACGTCAAATCTGCCAATTATCTCTAATTTACTCCTTTTTGCATTTTTCATCCAAAAGTGCCTTCAAAACATAAAACAAAGAATATCAAGGCATTTTACATATAAAACATGGACAAAACATTAGGTAAATATGGGTGAAACTATCGAATAATATGGTTACATCAGGCGTCGTATGTGAAGAACTGATCAAAAAGTCATTGGTTTCTTTTTGAGATTTGCTTTTAACATTACTAGATTATTCTATGACACATAACTTATGCTCACCGAGCTAGAATGTGAGGTAAGCTTACTAGTTATCTTGGACACTCCTACCTGGTAAGAGTTTCAATAACTCACTAATTAGGTACAATTCCTTATCCAAGTCATCCTAACAACCCGATGGTAAAATCAGACATTAACATTCCAACAAGTCTTAATACCCTCAACAACATATAATGCATTAACGCGAAGGCCATCAACTGCACCAAAAGCCTATAGACAGTTGCACTACTTAAAAAAGATTAGATAAAATGACATTCATGGGAGTTTCTCAAAGGACAACTCACGTTTTTGCCTCACCCATGCATAAAGAAGATATAGCGAACATTTTCCCCTAGTTACTATGGAATGGACACCGATCATAATAATTATCGTTCGACGCTAAGCTCTTCAAGCTCCAAATAGCCTAGCAAAGAAATAAAATAAAAGATAATTTGTGCGTAAGCATACCTAGGGGAATGTTTATAACTCCCATCAGTGGAGAGTTTCTCTCTTATCCAAATGTATATTGAAAAGTCGACTCCTTAAGGACTATTTTTCCATAAAAATAAGTTTAGACAACTATAATGGCTTGGCCAACCTCATAAAGCATGTGCAAAATTTATGCAATAACTTGGAATTGATCATCCAAAACCATGACTCACTGCGCAAGATATTCCTTGTAACCTTCAAAGGATATACGTGTACTTAGTATAACAAACCAAACTTTATTAAAGGTTTTAGTGGCCTATATGCCAAGTTAGTAACACGCTTTAGCACCAGTATACTCGCCAAGAAAACCTCCATGGAGCTTTTCAGTGTCGTTCAATAAAAGGATGAGTATATACAAGCATATTGAACCAGATTCAATGTAAAAATGCTCAAAGTGAAAGAATTGTTTGTAGCCTTATAAGCCTTGATAGGACTAGTAAAGGAGTATGCCCTCTAAAGAAAACTTCATGCTTTATCATAAGAAAAGCTTATCTAAAATGAAACAATTTATGAAAAATTACATACAAGTTAAAAAGTCTAGTTTGCAAACATCTTAGTGCCACCTTCAAATATCTTCATTCTAAGAACATCTACCATACATATCACTCATATCATTTAGGACGTATCATCCTTAATAAGAATATAAGTTTCTTATATATGAATGACTTATTCAAAATGAATTCATTATCTCCAAATGATCCCTAAAGGCACCCTAGAGAAGACCTGGGGGATCGTATATGTTCTCCTTATAGGAAATCTTCATGTGATAGACATGATCTCCTAATACTATATGCATTACTCACCAAAGGATAAATGTGATCTCCTTAGTATTATATGCACCACTCATCGAGAGATATATATAGTCTCCCTAGTGTTTATATATGTCACTCTCCATGGAATAGATGTAATATCTCTAGTGTTATTTGGTTTTTATAATTCTATATGTACCACTCTTCAAGGGATGAACTTGGTCTTCCTAGTACAAATAACAACATCATGTAATCACCACTCTTAATGGAAGGCTCTCATACCCCGTTAAATAATAATAATAATAATAATAATCATGATGATCATTCTTTAATAAAGGGCTTTTAAGCCCCCTGACAATGTTAAGAGAGTCGCAAACTCCTACTCTCTAAAAAACCTATAATCACATAGAAATTTTTAAGTATAGGTTCATATTTTAGGTTCCCACTCTCCACTTATAAATTCTCTATTTATGGGAATCATGCTCGATGAGTTTAGAGATAGGAGTTGCTTAAAAGTGAGTAAATTTCCTCCAATGAGTTCCCCCCAGCCATATAAAAATATTTCTATATACAGGCTCATTCCTTATGTTTTTCTCTTACCTTTCAGAGAAATTTTTGAAGTATGATTTCCTTCACACCCTTTACATACTTAGAAATTCTTTCTCTTACCATGGTGCATCCCTCTCCACACGGGCTCTCTAATATATCACCCAAGGTTTCCATCTTTTTTTACACATGATAAAAATTCAACGAACTCATTATAGTAATTGAGTATTTTTACAAGTCTTTGCATATCAATATCACAAAGACTTAAGGGTTACACTTAAACCCATTCTTAACAGACCTAAAAAACCATTATAACCTTAGGCTCACCCAATGAAATAAGCATGCCCTAAATGAAGGCTTGGTAATGTGCTAAAACCCAGGCACACTAAGTCTGGCAGACCCAAACATGATTGGGCTTAGCAATGTGCCACTCCTTGATAATGTTAGGTTTGATGTTAGCCAAACACAACCATGATTTTTCTTGGCGGTATGCCAAACCCTGACATGCTGGATGTAGTACTAGCTGGACACAGACGTGGTTGGTCTTAGTAGTATGCCAAGTCCCTAGAACACTAGGTCAAGCACTAGCGAAACCTAGCTATGATTAGGCTTGACAGTGTGTCAAACCTTAGCACGCTAGATTTAACATAAGCTAAACCTAGATGTAATTGAGCTTAACACCTCTAACACAATCATAGAAATGTACATCCTCTACCAAGCCTCTAACACACCCATGGAAATGTGTATCCTTCATTGGGCACGTCCAAATGATTGATTATCCTTTCTTGGAATATTTAAGAAAATGATCATCCTCTCTTGCAAGCCCAAAAAAATAAGATAATATGGTCTGACAAATATGTGAGACCCAAGCACTTGGATTTGACAATCAGTCAAGTTCATTGCTTGTGGACTTGGCAGTCAGCCAAGTTCAAGATAACGTGGGTTTGGAAAATATGTTATACCTAGTATACACTTAGTATTTAGCCAAGTTCAAAGTAATATGAGTCTAACGAACATGTCAAACCTGAAATACTTGAACTTGATATTTAGCCAAATCCAAAATAATATGGGTCTGGTAAATATATTAAATCTAAAATACTTGAACTTGGTAGTTAGTCAACTCCAAAATAACGATCATCTATTTTTTAGTACGCCCAAGAAAATGATCATCCTTCCTTGGGCACACCCTAGACAATGACTATCCTTCTTTGGCATGCCCAAGAGAATGTGGTAATATGGTCTAATAAACATGTAGACCTAAGGCACTTGGACTTAGCAGTCAGCGAAATCCATTTCACTTGGATATGGTAGTCAACCAAGTCAAAGAGAACATGGGTCTGGCAAATATGTTAAACCCAAGGTACCTAAACTTGCTCATCCGTCAAGTCCAAGGTCATTAGGTTTTAGCGAACATGCTAAACCCAAGTTACTTAGACTTGGCATTTAGCCAAGACCAATATAACATAGGTCTACCAAACATGTCAAACCTAAAATACTTAGACTTGGTAGTAAGTCAAGTCCAAGGTAATGACCATCCTTTATTGGATATGCCTAAGGGAATGACCAACCTCTCTTGAGTCTAACTTTAGGGAAGAACTTAGCCTCTATGGGTTTAGTTGCATTTAATGTCATAGACCATAATCTTCCTACACCTTTTAGATGTTTACAACTCCTCTAAGGACCCATCATATTTACATCAAACATGAATATGACATCGTTTGGGAATGCGATGCAAACTGCGTTCACAAAAAATTCAAATGTTTTTTACTAAAAATTAATTTTTTATACTTTTTAGATCGTTTTGATGTGCTGAACTCAAAAATAATTTTTTAAAAATAAAAAAAATATTATTTTGATGTATTTCAACATGAAGAGTATTTTTAAAAGCAACCACAACCACACTCCAAAACAGGCACATGGAAGGGATATTTATACTTTATTAAATAATATCATGATAAAATTACATTTTAGACCCTCCTCTTCATAAAAGGACAAAACTAATGGGGTATAAATACATTATGATACCTTTAAATTAAAAGTTTACAATCTTCATTCTCTATCTCATATATATTTTCAAAACATCTCTTTCTATAATATTACTGTATTTTATCTCTTTAAAAAGATATTTATTTAAGTATAAAAAAGTCTTCACTTTCACTAAAAAAGCATTTTACAAGTAGTAGTCATAAGCTATTTTAGCCTATCAAGTATCAAGTATATGCTAAAGAATATCTTAATTAAAAAGAATAAATAAAATTATTAGAATTAATTAATTAACTAATTTTCAACCTGAAAACTCTATTCCTAAATCATGTGGATTTTTTGGACCTCATCAACATGATTTTCCAAAACTACCATGATTATGAAGCTAGACACGAGGCTTAATTTATCGGTGAGGCCACTCGATTGCAATTTTGAGAAGGAATGATATTGCTTAATATAGTGAAGAACACCAAGCTCAGGGTCATGGATTACATAGTTGGATGATGTGCCCTTTAGCTTTATTCACCTGAATAGTTCTTTATCAGCCTCGTATTGAATCTTTTGGTAGTTAATTATCAATCTTTTCTCTTGGCAGCCAGTTATCACCATCTATCAATTTGTTAGACATATGGTGAGAAAGATGATTTTAATGGTAAGTTAAATTATCATAAGAGAGAGAATCTTACCAAACCTAGGATGAAGCAGCAGATTTTGTGTTTCAACCTAGGTTTTTACCCACACACTGATTCTGTATCTTCCTATCCTTTGTTGCCATCACTAGCCCTTTGACAGTGGAAAGTTGTAATGATATCTTTGTTATCATGGATGATCCTACAGGCCTTGGAGGAAAGAGTATTTTCGAAGAATTGAAGTTTACCTACTTCCTGTTCTGTTTTTGTTATGCCCCCCTCTTTTTGACTTCAACCTCCATGTGGCAGAACCAATAGGCTTACAATCAGCCACCATTTAGTTCATAGTAATGTTATATGACTTTCAAATCAAGAGTAGTCAAAACTTTCTAAGTGGGAATCAATATCTGGCACAGCCTTATTTAGGTTGAGTTGATGACGGAAGATACATATATTATATTGAGTTTTATCTTGCTGCGTGTGAACACTGCGGTCTTTTATCTTCCCTTTGAAGTTAATTGAGTTTTATCTTGCTGCGTGTGAACAAAGCGGTCTTTTATCTTCCCTTTGAAGTTAATATAGAGTTAAACACTTTTCCTCCTCTTGATGCTTGGACAATTTTCAACAAAAGCCAACAATTCCCACATCTGTTTTAACTTTACTGCTTTTATGAGTGGTTCTACGCTTCTATAGCTTCATCATTCAACGTCCTTCTCTGTATGTTAACAGTGTAGCCTAAGGAACATCAGATGCTGCACGAAGGCCACTATGTAGGCACTGTTGAAAATAAGTTTTCCTTTTCTTTCTCTAAGCATTTTAGTGATAAGCTTATGGAGAATAAGCCGTGGCCCGTGGAATACAACGCACTATTCCATGTTTGGCCTAACTCATTATTTAGTGTCTCAAATGAGAAATCCGGTGCTTTACCATTTGACAGAGGACAGCAACTAGCTACTAGCTACTAGGTTAGGTGAACTACACGTGGAAAACTACAAGGGGGTCATTATCAAGAGAGACTTTTTCATGTTTGAAAATTAGCTAGCTATTGCATACCCATGCACGCTTGCCATGTCTGTTGACCAGTCTAACAGCATTGTGATGAGTGGTATGATCTTGGATTCACGCTCAAGTAGCCAGATCAACTGTATGCTACCTCGAAGACCAATCACATGTTAGTCTAGCATGAATGATGATATCAAGCTGCATCGCACCATGCATGTTTGGATGAAATTAGAGCTGGTGGAATCAACTACTTTTGATATCACCACAGCGATCATGAACCTAGAAGAAAAGAAAAAAGAAACAAAAAGGAAACGATGGGTTCAGACAAGGATGATTGTGGGTTTAGTTGGGAGGAGCTAAACGAGGGAGTTTTCATCTTTCATGACTACCTTTAAGGTAGCTCTTAGTTCAATTATTTTACGGATGCGGTGCAAGTCAAGGAACCCAGAGAAAACGGTGGAATGATGCTTTTGACCATAAGAGCTGGTAGTGCGTGCCTTTATAAAAACTCATTAGATACTGGCTGTACATCTGTATTCTTTCTTCTTCTATCCATCTATAAAGCTCTAAAGCAGAGCCTGGGACAAAAATCATGGGCTGCTTTGTCAAGGAAGAGCAAGAAAAATGGATTTTTATATTCCATATTTGGCATGTGAGCGCATGAATTTTAGCAGAACAAGTTACCTAAGCGTAAGGGAAATTAAGGAGGGGAGAACCTTCTGCAACATCACACATGACATAAGACTCGAAAGCATTAAATCCTATTCCTGCATGATAGCTTGAAGTCTATCAGCCAAACAAAAGCATCTTTGAAGGATAAATATCAAGTCTTAGGAGTTGTGGATAATCATTAACTTTTCTGGGTTTTTAGCTATGCTCATTCTTGAGCATATGCTCCCAAAAACCTATCCCATTCTTCCACCTATTTCCCTCATGCTTCGTCTTTTGTCCATTTTCCGGCACCTCTTTTTTTCCCAACCACCATTTTGGCCTCATTTGGGAATGCATGCTAAATTACGTTCCTGTAAATTTTATATTTTTATATTATTTTGATATTTTTAAAAATAAAAAAAATATTTTAATACATGTCAACGGAAAAACACTTTAAACTATAACAGTTTTTTTGTGTATTTTTTATTACTCTTTCTAAAATTTATGTCATGGTTGCTGCAAAAAAAGTATTAAAGAATTATTTTAATATATTTTTAATTAAAAATATTTTTCAAAACAATATATTTACACCACAATATCAAAAACACACTATACCTGAGTTCAAAAAAATAATTACTAATCATTGAATCAACTTAAATTAATTAGTTTTATCAAAATGATAAATTTTTTTTGACTTTGACAAGTTTGGCGCATCAATCAAGCTACTAAAAACATCATTTGACATCTTTTGCGGCAATCAAACAAAGCACATACATTTTAAACTTGACCCTATGTGACTATTTAATGCTGTTGTTTTCTACGTCTACAAAGCTTGTGTCTTTCAAAACTAACCA
The DNA here is from genome assembly GCF_000495115.2 of Populus euphratica. Classification (NCBI taxonomy): domain Eukaryota; kingdom Viridiplantae; phylum Streptophyta; class Magnoliopsida; order Malpighiales; family Salicaceae; genus Populus; species Populus euphratica. The sequence continues at coordinate 299,676 of NW_011500042.1, forward strand.
AATCCAGCATCATGAGCTGGATTAAGGAGACCAACTCCTAGGGTTACACCAAATTTAGAAGCAAGATTTTGGTCATCGCTACTAAGATAATAACAAGAGAATGATCAAGAACACGAAAATTGCTGACTTTTTTAAATCCAACTAGCTTATAATTTCCGAAATTTAGAAGCAAGATTTTGGTCATCGCAACTAAGATAATAACAAGAGAATGATTAAGAACACGAAAATTGCTGACTTTTTAAAATCCAACTAGCTTATAATTTCCGGGTTGGATAATTAATTAATTAATCGATAAATATATTTATTATTTACCATATCAATACTTGTTCTTGTACGTAATTGTAATTAACACTTAGAACACACGTAATTAACATAATCTAATTGTTTGGAATCAAGGAGTCAAGCATGATGAGGTTGTTATGACCAGCCTCCTTTGTAAGTGGTTTAGACTTTGAAAAAATGGGTGTGGAGAGATTCTTCGTTTGGTATCCGTTATTGTGACTAAATCAAATCTTCACCTACAAAATGCTCGTAATCACTGTCGTTTAAGCCACACGTGTGATCGTAACCGGTTTAAGAATTGACTCTTTACCCTCTTGTGATTGTCAGACTGATTGTCAAATGATGATTAATGGAAGACCCTTGACTAACATGAACATATGTTTTGAAAATCCACCTCGACAAAAATAAATAAATTAATTAATTAAACTTGTTGAATTATTATGGTTTTTTTAAAATGTTTTTTTTTACTTAAATATACATTAAAATGAATTTTTAAAAGATTTTTTTATTTTTGATATTAATACATCAAAAATATCAAAAAAATGCTAGAAAAAAATATCAATTTAATATTTATCTATAATTGTTTCAATTAGTAATATTGAAATAAAACCAAATTAAAATGCTTTATTTTTACTTGAACATATATTAAAATAATTTTTTATGATTTTTATTTAATCTTAATTATTACTTAATATTAAATAAAAAATCTTAAATGGTCAATGCGTTAATTATTATTTAATTGTTTGTTTAATAACTTGAATGCTACTGTATTTAGTAATTAATTATAACTAAAAGGGAGGGATAGTGTTTTACTGTAGAGTGATATTTACTGCTTTCACTATAGATTATACTGAATCTTAAATGGTCAATTCATTAATTATTATTTGACTGCTTGGTTAACTAACTTGAATGCTAATATATCTAGTAATTTGGCCTAAGCTGGGGCTAAAAAAATGTATTAAATAATAAAAATTTGAATTGAATATCTTATGATTGAGACTCTTTTAACAAAATTATATTTTTCTTGTTTCCATCAACTTCACTGCTCAAACATATAAATTAGTAAAGTAATTATGCTTTGTGCATAACCTTTATTTTTAAGTACCTCATGTAGATTATTATAAATAATATATTGTAGAGAAAATTTCAAAATTCATGGTAAACTTACGTACGGAGCAACTACTTCAAGGGAAATAATTTTTAATTAATCTATGTAGCCTTGAATTTCAAATCTTCTTTGATCAAACCAAAGAATTTTATTAGTTATTATTATTTCTTTGCTTCCAAGATTGAAATAATAAAAGGAGCATAATATTTTATACTATAGTCCTGAAAGTCTTATTTAAGCACGTCAAACAACCATAAAATTCTTGTTCTTTTGCTTTCAAGATTGTACCAATAAAACGAGCATAATATATATATATATATATGGGTTTTTTAATTGAAAAAAATATCAAATTCAAAATTATGTCAAATTAAAAAGAAAAATAAGGATAAAATCAGATAAAAAAATAAAATTTGATTTTCCAGTACAAAGAAGGATAAAATGATAATTACAGGCACCTTGATGCACAGTAATTTCGCTGGGTGATTTAGTCTTTTCCTTTAATTTAATTTAATGTTAATTATATGTGGATAAAAAGTTGTAAGCGTGCGCTCCTCTTCTCGGTCAACAACCAAAACTGTTTTCTTTCTTAAACTTTACGCAGCGTGGGCCCCTTTCTTGGCTTCTTGCTCAGATGATTCTTGTATTATAGCTAATTTTATTACTATTATTATTTTAGAAAACTATCCTGAACTGGAAACTATAAATGGAGTAGATCGTCTCGCAACCTGTGATCCTTATAGGGCTTAAGTCTAATCAGATTCACTAATCAATAAAGAAAATTATCACCTAGTTGGTTTCATATTTAAGGGTGGTTTAGAGTGTATTAATTACTGTTTTTCAAAATATTTTTTTGTATGAAAATATATTAAAATAATATTTTTTTAAGTTTAAAAAATTATTTTTGTTATCAACATGTTAAAACGATTTATAAATATAAAAAATAATTTAAAATAAAATAAATTTTTATTTAAAAAAATACCAAAATGAGCTCAAGCAACACGGAATTAATCAAATAGTTTTTGGATAATGATAATAATTAGATCATTGAAGAACTTTTTAGTAAATAATTAATTACTATGCTCTTATCCACACAATCCTTCATCAGCATCCAATCCCATCACTGGAAAACTCATCCTCAGTGTAAAACCTCTTTGAGCTCAACACCCTTTTGTCATCTCCAAATATATCCTTTTATCCCTTTTCCGTTGTATTTTGTCGTTTGTGTCTTTGTCCACTGAATTCGGTTTTTTTATTAAAAAAAATATTTTTTTAAATAAAAATATGCCAATATAATATTTTTTTAATATCAATATTTAAAATTATTTAAAATATTAATTTAATATTTTTTAATAAAAATAATTTAAAAAGCAATTTCAATTAAGTTATCAACCATTTCAAGGGATTGATTTAAATGTTCTTATCTCGAGACTTTGAGGTTTTTTTTTTTTTTTTAAGTCTCAAGTTTAAATATTATCAGCACTAAATTATTTAGGACCACGGGTTACAAGACTTAACCTATAAAGATGGATTCCATGCTGTAAAGATTTTTGAGATTTTTAAAAGTATTGTAACACTTATTTTTTAAAGTATTTTTTATTTAAAATAAATTAAAATAATATTTTTTAGTTTTTAAAAATAATTTTTAATATCATCGTATAAAAATAATATTAAAATATTAAAATATTATTAATTTATATTAAAAACTATTTTTAAAATACAAAAACAATAACACCCTAAACCTACCCTTACAATATATGATCCCAGTGTCCTCATCATTTATTTCAGTACATTTTGTGTGGGTTTTACGCTCCTCGTAGCACCAGGCAGAGCTCATAACAGGACATACGTGTCTGTCCATCAAAATTTTGGATCAAAGTCAAGAGAAGCATAGGTTTACGCCAATGGATGATTAAGACCAGAACAAGGGTGTAGAAGGGATCGGAAGAGGGTTTAGATGACACGTGTCAGGTCTTATCATAAAGGTTAAAAAATGATTCATGGGATTAAGCTCATCCTCTGAACCAGCCGCCATCTTTCCACTTGTGGGATGCTAAAGACAAAGTGAAAGAAAACCAATGCCCCCAGCTGGCTTACGGATCCCAGCTATCTGACCTTTGCGACTGAATTTTCTCTTTTTTTTGGAAAAAAATTCTTCTTCAAGCTCTTTGTTCTAATCCCATTTTCCACATGAGGACAAAGTACCACGGCCATAAATGGGCACCCCGTCCTCCCCTCCCAAAAATTTCAATCGCCTTCCCTCTCTCTGTCTCTCTTTTAGCTTATCAGAGCCAAGCTTTGAGAGTTAGACCTCTAGCTAGCCTTCCCTTTTCCCTTCCCTTTAGACCCTCCTGGGTTGCTCAACTGGGTATCGATCGATCCTTAGTTAGATCATCTTGTTTATGATTTTGGTCGGGCCATTGTTTAAATCTTAGATCATTAGCATGAAGAACCAACAATCAAGCTTGCCACCAGGGTTTAGGTTCCACCCCACAGACGAGGAGCTCATCCTCCATTACCTTAGGAAGAAGGTAGCATCCACACCCTTTCCTGTGTCTATCATAGCAGATGTTGATATCTACAAGTTTGATCCATGGGACTTGCCAGGTTTCTATTCTATGCTCTACCCTCTCTTAATTACATCCCCTCTCTAGATATTATATGCCATGTCAAAATCCAACTGAGGTATATTATTCATCTATAAAACAAGCGGCTCGTGCTTGCTCTTGTTTGTTCTGCTTTACCATGCCATTGAATGATACTAACCAGGGCTTGTTTGTGGTGTTGTTTCATGTCAGCCAAAGCTGCCTTGGGAGAGAAAGAGTGGTACTTTTTCAGTCCCAGAGATCGTAAGTACCCCAATGGAGCTAGGCCTAACAGAGCGGCTGCGTCTGGATATTGGAAGGCGACGGGGACAGACAAGGTCATAATGGCGTCAACAATCACCCCTGGAGGTGTCATACAAGGACAAGAGAACGTTGGTGTCAAAAAGGCTCTTGTCTTCTACAAGGGAAAGCCTCCGAAGGGAGTCAAGACTGATTGGATTATGCATGAGTATCGCCTAGCAGATACCCCCAGCTACAGCTACAACAAACCCATGAAGCCAAGAGATTCATCCATGAGGGTAGGCATCATTAACAATTATATGCCAACTTTTACTCTTATTAGCGTCTGCATACAAGTAATATTTTAAGATATTTCTCAGAGCCATAGCTTTTGTGCCCCCAAACTTCAAAAAATTGGTTGGTGACCAAGACAAGGTTAAGTTTTTTTTTTTTTTCCAACTCACTGTAAATGAAGCGAGCGTAAATATAATATGCACCCACTTGTGTATTAATTAGTTCATAATTTATTAATTATGTCATTTAATTTCATTGACTTTAAACATGTATCGTCTGTTTTAGTACTTTACTATGGATAGAAAAATGGAGTTTATTTTGAATTAATTGGCCTTCATAGCTTGCTTTTGGTTTTTCAGTTGGATGACTGGGTTCTCTGCCGGATTTACAAGAAAGCCCATGCTTTAACTTCATGTGCAAGGGCAGAAATGTCCAGTGAACATGAGCAGGAGGAAGAAGAGGAACATTTTGTCCCAGAAAACCCTTTACCAAGCTTGAAAGGTCCCATGAGCAACAAGAGCGCGCTCATGTCCCAGAAATCTTGCTCCTTCTCCAACTTATTAGATGCCATGGACTATTCCCTGCTGAGCAGTTTTCTAGCAGATACCCCGTTCAACCCAACAGGGTTTGAGTCAAATCCTGCACTGAGTAGCACTGCTTCCCAACTGGACCAGCCTCCTTTCTTCAGTAACAGCAATATTGCAAGCGGCGGCGGCGGCTGCTTTCTTCAAAAGTTACCTCAGTTGAGCGCCTCAGCGCCCAACAACGTGGACAACAAACTCAAGCGCCAGCTTTCACACATTGATGAGGCCATGCTGCATCCATCAAAGAAGTTCATGAACTCTTGCAGTTTCACTAACACCAACAACATTAGTACTCAAACTGATAATGGTCAATACAACTTCCTAAGCCAGCCATTCTTGAACCAGCAATTACTGCTGAGCCCCCATCTTCAATTTCAAGGTTAAAATGAAAGGCTCTTAAAAGTAAAGGGGATTAAGTTAAATAAGAGGCATTTATCTATAAAAAAAAAAAAAAAAACCTACGGATTACCAGCTAGGTAGTGTGTATAAAAGGGATAGGGTCTGGGGGAGGGTCTGATTTTTTGTGCTACAAATTGAAGAACTACTTGAAATGGAATCAAAAAGAAGATGCCCATTTGACAGTCAAGAGGAGTTTGACAAAGCAATGGACATAAGGGGGGGAGTTTTAATTTGGAATCATACATGATTTTTGTAGAGAAAAAATGTACAATTATTGCATTGTTGCCAAATTAAATGGATTGGTTTCTGGCTTGAAATATTATGCTACTTTTTATAATTTTCTTTGAATAAAGCCAATCTTCCTTGTGGGAATTCCTGTTCTTGACTTCACCTCTCTTTTTTTTTCTTTTCTTTTCTATATAATAACTAGTGAATGAATTGGTCATTTTCCTTTCTTTGGAGTGACTAACTTGAGTAAATAATATGATTGGCAACTTAACTAATTTAGCCTATTTATTTTTTATCTAATCATAAATAATAAATTATTTAGTTAATTAAATAACTTCTGTTTTTTAAACTTGGCTACATATATATGTGTGTGTGTAGAATTTCAAACTTTAATTTTGAAAAAATTAAAATAATATGTTTATCATTAATTATGAAAACATGTTTTTTATTTATTTTGCACGTAAAAATCAATTTCATAGCAGTTTTAATTAAATATTTTCTTTAAAATAATATGTTTGTCATTTATAAAGATCCCTTTTTATTTATTTTGCATATAAAAATCAATTATAGTAGTTTTAATTTGAACTTTTTTATAAAAAAAAATTGTTATTCAATTTTTTGTTTTAAACCTATATTTTTTTAATTTCAAACTACAGAAACTACCGCATACTAAATACACATTAAATTTATATATAAAGTTAATGCAAACAAAAAAGGGTCACGAGTTAATGATTTATAAAATTGACTCTACAATACTTCTTCTCAACATATAAATGGTGATAAAACAACCGGATTTACTCCATCATCTGCTAAGATTAGGAGGGTGCAAAGAGAGAATCTTTTAATTGCCGTCCAGCTTTTTTCCATATTCACCAAAAATGATATTTTAGGCATCTCTTCATATATCTCCTTGGAGTGGACTTTGCCTTAAAAATAAAAAATAAAAATAGATGCTAACGACCGTAGTCTTGATAGTAACATAAAATAATCTTAATATATATATATTTCCTCCTTTGTCTTATCTTCTTGGAGTTTATCATTCTTGTGATGATCGTTTCATATTATTTTTTCTTAATTAATATCAATGGCATGTGGTAGATTCCACAATGCGCGTGTTCTAAGCAAGGAAGATCACAAGAATATCCTCCCAAGTTTTTTTTTTTTTTTTTACAGCAATTTAGGCAACATGAAACGTGTTTAACACATCGATTGATGATGCTTTGAAAATAACAGCTAGGAAAAAAATAAAGCCTACCCAGATGCATTGAACTGTATAAAGTGTTAATGTGTAAAAGACCTCAACTTTAATTTGATCGTGATGCATAGCTACATTCATCGACTGGACAATAATTATATTTATTGCACTTTAATAATATATTTATATTTTGCATAGTTTTACAATAATTAAGTTTAAGATATTAATTAAGAAAGGATAAATGTCTGTCCTAATCGTAAGAAAGTATAGGTTTCTATACCTAAAGTGTTGCCACTTATATTGATTGAGTAAGATCTTATTTTTATCTTAGTTCTATTTTGATATGTTAATTTTACTTGAGTTTGTTCTTGATCCTTATTTTAGTGATTTTAATATACAAGAAATTAAGTTGACAAAAATTCAATTTCAAAATAGATGAGAGACTGATTATTATTATCGTATATTATTATGTTTACAAGATATGCATTAATTTTGATAACACATAAAAGAAAATAAATTTCTTTAAATTTGAAATATAAAAGAGTGATAATTAACAAAAACTAGAAAATATAAGGTCGGCAGCCACTGTATATGAACAGTGAATCTCCTATGCAACTTTTTTTTAATTTTCAAATTGTTTTTATTTTTATTCACATCCTTTAACACTCTAATTATATGAAATCAAGCTCTAGATTAAAATACAAAAAAAATACATGATTCACCATAAATTTATAATAATATCATTTTAATTCAAAAAATTATTTTATTTATTTTTCAGTTATTAAGTAAAAATAAAGAAATAAGATTGTTAGAAACGTCCTTTAAAACTCTACTTATATGAAATCAAGCTCTAGATTAAAATACAAAGAAAATACATGATTCATCGTAAATTTATAATAATATTATTTTAATTTAAAAATTTATTTTATTTATTTTTTAGTTACTAAATTAAAAAAATAAAATTATTAAAAAAGTATAAAAAAGATAAAAAAATGGTTGGTTATTGTAATATTGACAACAAAAATAATTAGACTTAGTATTGATGAGATTCATTTGATAAGAAAAATTCAATGATAAATAATTTTTTTAAAATCCTAATATATTGGGTCATTCTAGCTCATGCATTAGCCTAATTTAAAGTTCTAATACACTAGGTTACTCTGGCCCATGCACTAGCCTAACATTTAAAAAAATATATAAATAATTTTAACATTAAGTTTTTTATGAATATTTTTATTATTGTTTTTTCAATTTTAATTTTAACATTGAATTTTTAAAATTATTATCAACCAATGATACATATGAATACTTAAAAGTTGGTGATAACTTTTGTTTATTGTTTAGTTAGCCAAATAGTTTTATTTTTTGTAGTAGACTTCAAATATAATTAGTTTAGAATAGTTTTAATTTAACATATATTTTTTAAAATCACAAAAAAAAATCTTAAACTTATTCACAAAAAATACCATAAATTATAGTTTTTATCCAACTTAAGTTTTTACCATAATTTGAGATGAAAAGCATGTTAAAACAACGAAACCAGACAATTTCCAAAATTGTGGTTAGCATAAAAAACAACTTCAATCATTAATGTGTTGATTTAATCATTAATGTGTTGATTTTATGGTAATTATTACGATTATAATTTGAAAAAATAGATTTAAAAAAATTATAAATTATATTTAAAAAAATCTACAATTTTACCATAATTGGGATGAAAAGTAGACTTAAATAATAAAAAATAAGTAAATTTTAAAGTTGCGATAAGTATAAAAGCACCTCCAAGCATCACATTACCAAATCGAAGTCTTAGAGGCAAAAGTTGTGTATTGCTTGATGCTTTCGGTAAACAAGGACCATCCAGCTAGGGAGCAGCAGCAGCCATGACTTTTTTGCGTGGTTCTAATCCTCTTAAGAATTCTTCAGGCTGGCTCTTTTGTTTTTGCTTCAATAGCCTTCTTCCTTTTCCTTGCCGACATTTTCATGCTTTCCCGTTTTACTACCGTATATTATTCAATTTAAATAAATATTTATTTATTTATTTAAAAAATAAATAAATAAATTTAGAAGAAGGAAAGTAGAATTCCATGTTCAAACACAATATCTCCCCATCTAGAAAAATGGAAGGTTTGCTTTCTTGTTTTTCAATTTTTTATTGAGTTTAGAAAGCATATTTTAGAGGTTCTCAATGATTTTTCTTTACATTTTTTTTTCATTTTTTTTTTCAAATTAAAAAAATACAATAACAACACAGTTTTTTCCCTTTTATATACAAACTCTTTTTAACCACGTAAAATATTATAATTATTTTTTTACATTTTTATAGAGTTAGTGGAACAAATATTTTTTTGAGTTGAAAATATAACTTTTTTATAAAAATCTTAATTTGAATAAGATAAAACTAATATTTTACAATTAAATTACCAAGAATACAAAATATTAAGAAGATTATTATAAATTATAGTTCTGGTTTTTTTATGAAAAATAGTTATAATATCGATATATTTCTTATCAATGAAAAAATTCCTAGTTATTCACTCAATAAATGAACACATTTTATAATTTTTATTGGAAAAGACAAACTATAAAAAAGGAAAATAAAACTGAAAATAAAAATAATATGTTAGTAAAAAGACTCTATTTTTAGGTTGTAGGTACATGTGGAAAACTAGGATGAGAGGCAAAAACGTTTTAGCAATAGATATTTGCATCGTTGGTATCTTTTTTTTTTTTTTTTGTGGTGTGGGGAAGAAAAGGGAAATTGTAACTTCACAGCTTGGGTGCATTTGCAGGCAAATAAATAATTTTTATAAGATTATATGGATATTTCATAGGAAGAGTTTTCAAGAGATAATTGGGGTAAGAAAGGTTAAAAGTTTTTTTTATTAAAAACTTTTGATCAAATTGATTAGGTTAATTATTTAATTTTCTTTCATTTTCGTCGCTTACCTTGATTCCCCTTTCCTTCATCTTCTTCCGAACACAGTACAAGTAGTTGCCTTGTTTGAAGATATAAAAATATCATATAGTCCAAAGTAGATAGGTGTTTAGTGTTACACTGCAAGTTTACCTAATTTTTTTCCATCACAAAGGAAATCAAAGTCATACAAGTGTTCTTAAAATAAAGACTTAGTTGATTGACTTGACTCGAGTTAATAAGTTTGTATAATTTTGATAACATAAATAAAAAAGAAAAAGAAAAAGATTAAAAAAAAAGTTAAAAAAATAAACTCAAATCCATCCAAAATAGCATGCAAAATCTGGGACTTAGCTGTGATATTATAAAAACTCTATAGAAAAAAATTAAAAGCTCAATTATTAAACAATTCAATATTAAAAGGGAAAATTGAAAAAAAAAACTTAAAAAAAGCAATAAAAAAATCATGGTTAAATTGAGTTAACCTATTAATTCTATGACCATAGGTATAGAATTGAAAAAATCTCATAGAACAGAAAGCAAAAAAAAAAAAACATGAAGATTAATTTTTAATAAACAAATATTGAAGCATGAGATTGGCAAAAAAATCAATAAAGAACCTACAAAAAGAATGAGGTCAATCATTGTTAATATTTTAAACTCGTGATCCTAGTCATAAACTTGGAATTAAATTCATTGAAGGTAAACAACAAAAAATAACAAAGTAAAATTTTTCAATAACAAAACACCGAGGGATGATATTTGAAAAAAAAAAGCAATAAAAGGGTAAAACATAAGAAAGAGAAATAAAAAGAAAATAGAAAAATTTTGACGAAAAACTAAATTAAAATAAACATTAAGTATAATGTCAATGATTATTTATGTGTTAGATTTTTTTATATTCATATCCTATATCTTATCTACAGGATAAAAAATTTAGATATCAATAAACTATTAATCGAATTTTAGGTGTATATATATTCGAAGAGAGAGAGAGCATGTGTGTAATAAATTATGAAATTATAATTTTATCTTTATATATATATATATATATCACATTAAAATAAAAATATTCAACAAATATATTTATCTAATATAAATATACATTTCATGTTAAGTTTGGACAGGTTTTGGATTGGTTTTGATAATACCTATACATTATCAATTATGTATCGAGTAAGGTAACCATAAAAAAAAAAAAAGACATGTTTGGGTTGGTATCCATTGAGACTAGATTTAATTGTTATCTTTAATATTGATGGATAGAATTATTTATCTATATAGATATCAATTGTCCAACAATTATTTATTATTAAATACAAAATAAATTGCATATATATAAAATTGAAGTGTGTGCATATCAAATTGTTAAACTATAAATTAATAAGTATTCTACATATATGTGTGTTTTCTGTTAATATATCTAAATATATTTAAAAAATATATAAATATACATTTTGGATTAGGTTCAAGTGGTTTAAGATATGTTTTAATAATATTTACACCATATTCATTACTTATCAAGTAAGTTAACTATCCCAAAAACACCAATCCATTTGAGAGGCAGGGCTATATCCATTAGGTTTGGATTAAATTGCACATATATAAATTAAGGGATTAAAAGTGCGGATTAAAAGTGCACTTTTAATCCATTAGGTTTGGATTAAAAATGCATTTTTATCAAGGCTTTATATCATTATTTTGCACTTGAAGTATCAACAACTCCTTAAGTAGAACATGTTTTGTAATAACAAGTCTAATAATATAAGATACATTTAATTTATGGTAAATGCTCATTTTAAATGCAGGTATTCTTATAATTTAAAGGATTGATTGTTGTGATTAACTATTGGAAGTGAAAGGACAAAGAAAAGGCTAAGCTTACGAAGGAGATACCGATTCACTTCAAATTCAAACACTGTTCAGTCATCGGATCATATCTAGAGCTATAGATCTTGGATTTCATATTAATTTATATGGCTGGAAAGATAACAAATAGGCCTACAACTTTTATGGGTATGGAAAGACCCAGATTTGCCATTTTCAAATTCAAAGTTTGGCCACAAAAGAGAAGTCTGAATTTGTCTTGCAATCCAGCCTAAACACTATTCAAC
>NW_011500042.1:311892-313926 GCF_000495115.2 Populus euphratica
TATAAACTCAATATAGACTTCAATGCTTATATCCTAAATAACTTGCTATTAACATGTCTTATCATTTTTATCTTATTAATTCTTAATACCTTACTTGTTAAATGGTTAATCTAGATTTGTGTTGTGTAACAATTGATACATCAAATACTTGATCCTTCCTAGTATTCGGCCAACATCGCTATTATGAGAGGAACTTGATTTGTTGTCAACATAAGTTAGCATCATGAATACTTGATAAAATTTATAAGTATGGTGTTATGTAAATAAGATGATTAATATGATCATGTTGATAATTAATAAAGAGTTTATACCTTACTTATCTCTAATACTATTAGTGTATCCTCTAACCTTGACATTTGTTTTTATCATTGTATAATCTTCACATTAATTTTACATCTCAAAGTCCTCTTTAACTGATCTTCACCACCACCATCGTTGTTGTTGTTGTTGTTGTTGTTGGTTTTTTTTTTTTTTTTTTTTTTTTATTTTTTTTTTTATTTTTTAAAATTGCCAGGTTATTTATTACTTTGACACTTCTGCACTTGGGATAAGACATCAACTCTTTGATCGTGTCAGAGATCTAAAACAAGATTGAACTAGGAAAATGATAAAAATAAAATAAACAACACTGAAAAGAATGAAAACTAAGTTTGAAATAAAAAATAAAAATATTAAATTAAATGATAAAATTGAAAAAAAAATAAAAGATTAAAAAATCTAAGTAGATAGGAAATCAAAAGAATGAAGAAGAAATTTGAAATAAAAAATGAACGAAATCAAATGATAGGGATGATATTAAAAAAAATACAAAACATAAAAATCAAAATAGATGAGAAATCAAAAGAGTAAGAACCAAATAAAATTAAATAATAGGTGAAACGACTAAAAAATTAATGTTTTCTCCCAAGTACAGGAGTGTCGAAGTAATAAATAACCTGGCAAGACCGGGGTTGAACCACAGGAAGGTTAATTGTACAAATTATAAATAACAATAATATAACAACAATAATAACAACAACAACAACAATAATAATTGTAATAACAATAATAGTAATAATAATAATAATAACAATAATAATAATAATAATAAAGAAAAAGAAGGAGAAGAAGAAGAAGAAGATGAGAACTTTGAGATGAAATATTAATGTAATGATTAAACAATGATAATAACAAATGTCAATGTTAAAGTAAATTCAATGTTAAAAAATGAAATGGAGAAGAAAAAAAAACACATTAATTGAAAAAACAGTCAATTAAGAAAATAGAGATTCAAACTCGAGTCAACCGAGTTAATTTCTTAAACCCTTGACCCATATCATAATATTGTGACAACCCAATAAAAACAAAATCCAATATTCAAGGGATGAAGTTAAAAAAAGAAGAAGCATGGATTGAAAAAAAAAAAGTAAAGGAAAAAAATGAGTCAATTGGGTTGACCTGCCAAACTTATGATCTGTACATTAGAGTTGACGGTGCAATGCTAAAGGATAATATTAAAAAAAAAAGCATTGATTGAGAAAAAAATTAAAAAGAAAAAATAATAAATAAATAAATAAAGCACTATTTCAAAGAATGATTGTACAAAGACTTCTTTAGCACACATTATTTACCACCAAATAGAGGCAATGAAGTGGGTCCTTAGTTGAAAATGATGTACAAATGCAAGGAAAAGAATGGTGTGTCTCTTGGTCATTAATGCTCATGTGAAAAGGAGAAAATAGTCCTCCAAGTAGCCCTAAAAGTACTAGAAAAAAGATGGAAAACAAGAAGAAAAAAAAACATGCATATATCATAATGGAGAAGAAGGGGTTGTTTTCCACCTTTTAAACGAAATTGTTTTGGCTCTATAACATTTTCTTTTAAACCATATTTAGTGTTACGCATGGTTTCATTTAATGTCTCTATTTTTTTCTTTCTTTTCTTTGTTTACAATTGACACGACTAAAAGATTGATGTCTTCTCCCAAGTGCAGGAGTGTCGAAGTAAAAAATAACCCGGCAAGACCGGGGTCGAACCACAAGGAGGTTAATTGTA
>NW_011500042.1:314875-318492 GCF_000495115.2 Populus euphratica
TCATCAATCAATCCTTTTATTTATGTGATAGGCCTCAATTTAAAATGAACATTTACCTTAAATTAAAGGTATCTTATATTATTAGATATCTTATTATAAAACATGCTTTAGTTAAGGAGTTATTGATACTTCAAGTGCAAAATGATGATATAAAACCTTGATAAAAATACACTTTTAAGTACTAATCAACAATCTAGTCCTTATACTTATAATTTATGCAGTCTTGATCAATTTGGGTTGATTTTACAAGACTTTTTCAAATTAAGCCCATGGTATATGATTGGAATAACCCCGTGGAAATGAAAGTGAAAAAAAAAATCACGACAACCAATTCATAATAAATCAAACATTAAAAGATGAGATTGAAAAAAAAAATCAGATTTAATAAAAAAAATATGAAAAATAACCGAAGTCAACCCATGTTAATATTCAAAACCCATCACCTTGGTTAGAAGCTCGAGACTAACCTATAGAAGAAAAACCCTAAAAATAATAAGCTCATACAAGTGTTCTTAAAAAAACAAAGACTTGGTTCATTGATTTTACTCGAGTTAATAAGCTTGTATAATTTTGATAATATAAATAAAAAATAAAAATAAAAAAAGATGTAAAGATAAAAATATTAAAAAAATAGACCAAAAACCATCTAGTATAGCATGCAAAATCTACGACCTAACTGTGACATCAAGATAACTCTATAGAAAGAAAATTGAAAGCTCAATTATCAAATAATTTAATATTAAAAGGCAAAATTGATAAAAAAAATCAAATAATTTAATATTAAAAGGCAAAATCGATAAAAAAAAAAAATAAATAAGAAAAAGCAATGAAAAAAATATGAGGTCAATCATTACTAATATTTAAAACTCTTGACCCTAGTTATGAGCTTGAAACTAAACTCATTGAAAGTAAACCACAAAAAATCACGAAATAAAATTTTCAATAACAAAACACTGGGGATGATATTTGAAAAAAAAAAGGCCAAAAAAGTAAAATATAATAAAGAGAAAAAAAAGAAAATAGACAAAAATTAATAGAAAACTAAATTAAAATAAAACATTGAGTATAGATGTCAATGATTATTTGTGTCTCAGATTTTTTCATATCCATACCCTATATGTTATCTACCGGATAAAAAATTTAGATATTAATAAACTATTAATCGGATTTTGACTATATATATATATATATATATGAAGAGAGAGAGTGAATCTGCAATAAATCATGAAATTATAATTTTATCTTAATATTAAAATATGTATATAGCATATCACATTAAAACAAAAAATTTCAACAAATATATTTATATAATATAATAATACATTTCATGTTGAGTTTGAACGGATTTTAGGTCGGTTTTGATAATATCTATACATTATCAATTATCTATTGAGTACGGTAACCATAAAAAAAAAAAGACACGTTTGGGTTGGTATCTATTGAGACCGGATTTAATTGTCATCCCTAATATTAAGAGATGAAATTATTTATCTATATAGATATCAATTATACAACAATTGTTTATTATTAAAAAATAAATAAATTACATATATATAAAATTGAAGTGTGTGCATATCAAATTGATAAACTATAAATTAATAAGTATTCTACAAATATGTGTGTTTTATGTTAATATATAAATATATTATAAATATATAAATATTTAATAAATATATTTGTATAATATAAATATACAATTTTGGTAAGGTTCGAGTGGTTTTCAGGCATGTTTTGATAATATTTACACAATATTCATTACTTATCCAGTAAGTTAACTATCCTAAAAGCACCAACCTATTTGAGGCAGGGCTGCATCATTAGGTTTAGATTAAATTGCAATTTCTAATATTAAGGGATGAAATAAAAAATAAGATTAAATTAGGAAAATTATAAAAATAAAATAAATAACACTGAAAAGAATGATAATCAAGTTTGAAATAAAAAAAAAATTAAATTAAATGATGAAATTGAAAAAAAAACTATAACATATTAAAAAATCTAAATAGATAGGAAATCAAAAGAATGAAGAACAAATTTGAAATAAAAAATGAATGAAATCAAATAATAGGGATGATATTAAAAAAAATACAAAAGATAAAAACCAAAATAGATGAGAAATCAAAAAAGTGAGAACCAAATAAAATAAAATAATAAGGATGAAACTGGAAAAAAAAAAACCTACAAAAGATTAAAAAAACAAAATAACTGGAAATAAAAAAGATAAGGATCACATTGTATAAAAAAACAAATAAAAGAAAGATTTTGTACTTTAACAAAGAGAAGAACACAAAAAAATGGGAAGTAAAAAAACAAGTGTTCACGGGAGCTACATCATCCATCTTCCACCACCACGAGTGGCACCACTAAAAAGCTCTCGATGTGTCCCTTCAACCATAGCACATAACACAGTGTTTAACAATCAGAGGAGCTCACACACGCCTCCTAAAAGGTGCAAGCTCCTTTCAATTGGTGGCGCATGTGTTGCAGGATAAGAGGTTAAATGGAAGATGTTTCGCATACCAAGTAGTACCTCATCTACCTTCTTTCCAACATTTCTACTATGTTTTTTTTTAATCATTCTAAAGCCTAGGTTTAGTTTTTTTTGTGAAAGCTTTTGAGTTTGTTTTCCTAGTGCATGGACCTTATAAATAATGCAACTAATCAAGATGATATTATTGAAATACTAAGAAAATGATTACATTTATTCAATTTATTTGTACTAAGTGACAAGCAATAAATTCATTAAGATAAATAATTAATTCTTGATAACAATAAAGTTTTTATTTGAATTAAATTCTAGGTCCTTCAATACTAAACATTATACTTAATATATTTCTCCCTTTACATGAATGTCAATTGCTTCTTTAAAAAAATTAATGTTTATTCTACATGCATGAATTTTTTTAGTGATAGGATTACATATATTGTAATAATTTATATTCATCTCAAAAAATTAGTTAAACAAAATTGAACCTAATGACACGACTAAAAGATTGATGTCTTATTCCAAGTGCAAAAGTGTTGAAGTAATAAATAACCCGACAAGATTGGGGTTGAACCACAGGGAGATTAATTGTATAAATTATAGATAATAATAATATAGTAACAATAATAACAACAACAATAGTAACAATAGTAATAGTAATAGTAATAGTAATAGTAATAGTAATAGTAATAGTAATAGTAATAGTAATAGTAATAGTAATAGTAATAGTAATAGTAATAGTAATAGTAATAGTAATAGTAGTAGTAGTAGTAGTAGTAATAATAATAATAATAATAATAATAATAAAGAAGTTGATGAGAACATTGAGATGAAAGATTAATGTAAGGATTAAATAATAATAACAACAAATATCAAGGTTAGAAGATCCACTAATAGTATGTCAAACAAGTATAGTATAAACTCTTATTATTCAATTAGAAACCATATACAAAGGAGGTTCCAATCAGATTATAAATTATTAACATGATTACATTAGTTATCTTATTCGAATAATGCTAATACTTGTAAATATTGTTAAACATTTATGATTATAACTTATATTAACAACAAATCAAGTTTCTTTCATAGCACAGATGTCGGTTATACCATACAGTATGAGCTACGAAAGTAT
>NW_011500042.1:319045-327477 GCF_000495115.2 Populus euphratica
AAGTTGTAAGAAATTATCTTAGCTTTCCAGAAAAAAAAAATTTTAAGTTGTAAGAAATTATCTTAGCTTTCCATAAAAAATAAATTTAAGGTCATTTGGACTTCTAGAACTCCAGATATGGGTCAAACACTGAACAGTGTTTGGGCTGCATGACAGATTCAGACTTATTCATTGTTGCTACAATTTAGACTTCAAAATGACATTTTTAAAACCAAACTTCCACATGAAAGTTATAGGCCTATGTTTTACCTTTCCATCCATATAAAATAGATCCAAATCTGAGATCTACAGCTCCAGATATAATCCAATTACAGAACAATGTTCCGGTTTGGACTGCACCACATCTCTTTTCTAAGTTTTACCATCTCTTTGTCCTTTCAATTTCAATACTTAAACTCATCAATCAATCCTTTCATTATATGATAGGTCTGTATTTAAAATAAATATTTACCACAAATTAAAAGTATCTTGTATTATTAGATATGTTATTATAAAACATGTCTTAGTTAAGGAGTTATTGATACTTCAAAAGCAAAATGATAATATAAAACCTTGATAAAAATACACTTTTAAGTACTAATCACTTAAGCAATTCCAATTGTTATTGGTAACAATAACTTCACATGTTTGATACACATGCAAGGAAATAAATAAAATTTTCTTTCTTTGGTTTGAGAAAAGAAGGTGAGGTAATTTATATAAGATTACATCGATAACTTTTAGGAAGAGTTTTTAGGAGATAATAGGGATGAGATAGTCTTATGAATCAGAAAATTAAAGGTTAAAAGTTTTTTATATTAAAATCTTTTGGTCAAATTAACAAGGTTAATTTTTTAATTTTCCTTCATTCTCCTCACTTTCCTTAACTTTCCTTTTATCCATCTTTTTCTAAATACAGTACATACAATTGTAAATTGAAAAGGAATAAATTAAAAAAAACCTAAGAAAACAATCTAAGTTAATCTTCCAAACCAGCGACCTAGGTCACAAGACTAGGATAACCCTATAGAAAGCAAATTGAAACAAATTACAAAGCTTAATTCTCAATCAATTCAATGTTAAAGGATTAGATTAAAAAAATAAATTAGTTAAAAAAGAACATAAAAGAATGACCTGAGTCAATTTGTCAAACCTATTACATATGTCATGAGATTAAGATAACCTTATAAAAATAAAATAAAATAATAACATCATTTAATCTAAGTTACCTGTCAACTTCACAACCTTGATCATGAAATTAAGATAACCTCATAGAAAGTAAAATAAAATAAAATTATAAAGCTTAATTCCCAACTAATATTGTTGAACCTAATGTTGAATGATAAAATTTAACCTAAGTTAACTCACTAAGCACTATTTTTGGGTTATAATGTCATAATAAACTAATAAAAAAATCAATACAAATCATGGAGTCGAATTCCAATAAAACATAATATTAAATGATGAAATTGAAGGGGAGGTGATTAAGAAAAATAAAAATAAAAACCTGAGTCGATGGGATTAATTCATCAAACTCATGATGAGGGTCATCAGACTAGGATAATCCAATAAGAAACGAATCCAATATTAAGGGACCTATGACTTGGTTCATAAGACTATAATAACTTCATAGAAAAAAATAAAAAATAACCCGATTTAACTTGGGTTAACTTGTTAAAATTCGTTATCATGGTCTTATTCCTATAGAAATAAAATCAAAACATATTATAAAGTTCAATTCTTAACCGATGCAATATTAATTATGAAATTGAAAAATAATTCTATTAAAAAAAGAACACAAAAAACAACTTAAGTCAATTCAGGTCAACTCATTAAACACAATTCTTGGGTCATAAGACTAAAATAATCTAATATAAATCAAACTAAAATAAATTATTAAATATAATTCTCAATCAACCTAATATTAAATGATGTGATTAGAGGGGAAAGTCATTTAAGATAAAAAGAAAAAACTTGAATAAACCATGTTAACCAGCTAAACGTATGGCGTGTATCATAAAAGTGATACAATCTAATAAAAAGTAAATCCAATGTTAAAGGATGAAATAGAAAAAATAAGTGTATTGATTGAAAAAAAGTCAATTAAGAAAAAAAAGAAAAAACTCAAGCCAGCCAGGTTAATTCCTCAAACCATAACCCATATTATAAGATTGTGACAACCTAATAAAAACAAAATCCAACATTCAAGGATGAAATTAAAAAAAAAATATGGATTGAAAAAAAAGTTAATTAAGAAAAAAAATGAGTCAACTGGGTTAACCCGTCAAACTCATAATATGTGCATGAGAATGGACAATGCAATGCTAAAGGATAATATTGAAAAAAATAGAAGAGCGTTGATTGAGAAAAAAATTAAAAAGAAAAAAATAATTAATTAATAAATAAAACACTATTCCAAATAACGATTGTACAAAAGCTTCTTTAACATATTTTTTTTACCACCATATAAAGGCAATGAAATGGGTTTTTAGTTGAAAATGATGTAAAAGTGCAAGGAAAAGAATGATATGTCTCTTGGTCATTAATGCTTATGTGAGAGACAAAAAATGGTCCCCCAAGTACCCCTAAAAGTACTAGAAAAAAGAATCAAAATAGACTAAAAAGAAAAACATGTGTGTATCGTAAGGGAGAAGAAAGAGTTGTCTTCTACCTTCTAAACGACATTGTTTTGGCTCTATAACATTTCCTTTTAAACCATAATTGGTGTTTTAAGGGTTTCATTTAACATCTCTCTTTGTTTTTTTTTTCAATCTAGTCCCTATACTTCCAATTTATGCAATATTGGTCAACTTAGGTTGATTTTACAAGACTTCTTCAAATTAAACCTATGAAATAACCTCATAAAAAAAAGTGAAAAAAACATGAAAATCAATTTCGAATAAATCAAACGTTAAAAGATGAGATTAGAAAAAAAATCAAATTTAATAAAAAACCTAAGAAAAATGACTGAAGTCAACTCATGTTAATATTCAAAACTTATGACCCTAGTTAGAAGTTAGAGACTAACCTATAGAAGGAAAACCCTTAAAATAAAAGTGAAATTCTTAATCATAAAATGATAAGAGATGAAATTGAGGAGGAAAAAAAAAGCAATAAAGAAAGGGTAAAAAAAATAGTAATAAAAAGAAAGGGGAATGAATTTGATATAAAAATAAATTAAAATCAAATATTGAGAGATAAAATTAAAAAAAAATCAATTAGAAAAAAGATAAAAGAAAGAAAGAAAGGATAAAATTAAGAATAAAATCCAATAAGGAAAAGGACAAAAAAGAAATAAATAACAAGTAAAAGAATGAGGATCAAATATGATATAAAAATTAAATGAAATTAAATAATAAGGGATGAAATTGAAAAAATAAAATTAATTTGCAAAAGATAAAAAAAATAATAAGTAACTATCAAAAGAATAAAGGCTAAATTATTGTATGAAAAAAACAAATGAACTGAAACTTTTATATTTTACTAAGAAGAAAAAAAAATCTATTGGAGCAACATTGTCGGGCCATCATCAACAACCCCCAGTAATTGGTAAGATCTAGATGCACCACTCTTAACACTATTATAAAAGGCAATATTTAATTGTTGAAGCCTCCTCTAAACATTGCTTGAAAAATGTTCGTGCATTATATATGCTAACCACATTTTCCTTTAACATATATGTTATATATGTTAAAAAATTCAATTGTCCCTAAATTTATTTGATAATTATAAAAAATCATCTTAAAATGACTAAAACACACTTAGACACATGTTCAAGAGGATAAAATTTCAAGAATAGTAAAGTAATTATATTGTGTATGAAAAGATAAAAAGAAAAACCCTAATGCTTTATTTTTTATTTATTTTAAGAGTAAATTAGTGATTTTATTATGAAACAAAAATGTTAAGAAACATATTTTCCTCATTTAACTTGGTAATGCGAATTGAACCTTATAAAAAGAACATTTTGCCTCTTGGTTTGTTTTCTTGACTTGTATTGTAAAAGACAAAAACATCTTTATATCGTAACAATCTACAATGCAATGAAACTTGATATGCATAATATTTTATTGATGACCCTTATTTTTTTTACTAGATCATTACCTCACGCTATATTGATGGTTAGATCAAATTTATTTTTTTAACATAAGAAACAATATCTAGGCATTACTAATGTATTTTTTTGTATAAAAAAATTTAAATTATATAGGAATTGATATAATGTGACTTGATCGTCGTAAAAAATCTAAAAGCAATCTAGGTGATCGATGAAAATTTAGTTTAAGTCAAAATAAATATTTAAAATGAGATTTTTTTAATAAACATTAAGATGACAATACATTGCATTGGTTCGGATCAATTTAGGTTAACTTATTAATCTGCATACTAAGTTATGAGATAATAATAACCCTATACAAAGCAAATCAAAATAAATTATGAAAATCAATTTCCAACAAATCCAATATTAAAGGATGAAACTGAAAAAATAAATTAAAAAAGATAAATATATTAATCCGAGTTAATTTGTCAAACTTACGACTCGGTTCATGAAACTATGATAACCCGATAGAAAGAAAATTAAAATAAATTATGTAGTTCAATTCTCAATCAACTTAGTATTGAAAAATAAAACTAAAAAAAAAATAATTATTAAAAATGTTTAACTTGAGTCAACTAAGATTAATATACAAAACTCATGAATGGAATAACGAGATGGAGATAACTTTATAAAAAATATATCAAAAATATATCATGAAACTTAATTCTCAATGAATCTAATATTAAAAAATGATTTGAGAATTTTTTTTTGAAAAAAAACTCAACTCCATCAAGGTAACTTAATAACCTTTGATTGTGTTTCTTAGTTTGAAATAATCTCATAAAAAATAAATTATAATATTTAATCTCTAATAAATCTAATATTAAAAATAAAAATAAATTAATTAAAACATAAATAAAGAAAGTAAAGATTAAAATACTACTATAGTAAATAGTTCTCTTTTTTCTTTAATTTTTTTAATAATTAATAATAATTTTAAAAACGTAGTGCTCGGTGATCCCAAATATATATATACATATATATATATATTCTTTCAATGTTGTCCCCACAACAAGGCAACTTTGACAAACACTAATTAGTGGTGGCACATAATTTTTTCCAGTATATAAGAATAACCTGTAAGAATATCTGATAACATGTTAATAGTAATGTTTAATTTTTAAGTTATTTTTTATTTAAAAATTATTAAAATAATATTTTTTTTTATTTTTTATATTAATATCAAATCAATTTTAAATAAAAAAATTCAGATTTTTAACCAGGCAAACGGTGTCTTAAATGAGTTTTTTTAGAGTTGATTAAAATATAGAAATGTTTATTTTTTAAAATATTTTTATTTAAAAATATATTAAAATATTTTTTTATTTTTTAAATTAATATCAATTTATAAAAATATTTAAAAATAAAAAATAATTAAAAAACTTTTGAATTTTTTTAAATATATTTTTAAATTGCCAAAATAAAGATACCGTGGTAATGCCACGCGCAAACTGTATCACCGATCATTGTTAATCAAACACAATTCTCCACATCATCCCTCCCGAACATTAATCAAGATCACCGGAAACACCCATGGAATTCCCTCCCGGCCACCACTCTCACACTCATCACCACCGAAGAAACGATGATGAAGAAGAGAGAAGAGAGCATTACCCGCCACCAGACACTACCCCACCACCACCATCTTTCCACCAACAACCACGCCCTCCTCACACTACTATCAAGAACCTCCACAACCACCATCTTCCCACCAACCACCACCTCCCTCCTCACACTACTATCAAGAACCTCCACAACCACCAAGACCATATTTTCAAGAAGCTACCTATGCACCTTCACCACCACCTCCATTTCAAGAAACTCAAGTCATTCGCACATCTCATCATTATCCACCACCACCACCAACACAAGTGAATCATGTTTCTCATGAAAAAACTGAAACCCATCAGTCTTTTAAGCCGCATATGCCATCTTCCATTCACCAGCAAACTCATCAATCTGGCTCTGCTTCTGGGCTTGACCTTTATAATAAACCTAGCTTCAAGGTTTACAGTAAAGCTGAACCTGATTTTCACCTCACTATTAGGGACGGAAGAGTGATTCTTGCTCGGTCAAATCCTTCCGATGATTTCCAAGCATGTAAAAATCAAAACTTTCCTTTCTCTCTCTCCATTTGTCTATAAAAATTACCTTCCTTTGCACATTTTTGCTTCTATTTCATGTAGTTTTGTTTTTAAAATTCACATTACTATAATCTGGTTTTGTCTTTTTATGTGCTTTGTTTTTTGGTTGGTTTGGTTACAATTCTCATGAGTATTTAATCTGATCATTGATTTGTAATTCAAAATTCCATAAGCATGAAAAGATCACAATTTTTTGTCCTTGTCTTTGGTTATTTGGTTAATGTTTACAATCATATGATCCTTGTGCAGACTGATCATTTTAGTTGTTTAGACCTGCTTGCCTTAGTTTTTCATTATTCCATTTCAGGGTTTTGGGGTCTTACATATTTGTAGTTGTGCTTGATTTGTGCTGGTTGTTGTTGTTGTTATAGAACTGGTTTAACGATGAGAAGGACAGCACAAGAGTGAAGGATTCGGAGGGATGTCCTGTCTTTGCTTTGGTAAACAAGGCCACCGGTCAGGCCATAAAGCATTCCATTGGAGAGGCAAACCCTGTAAGAAATTCTCTGAGATCATGAACTTGTCGAAAGTTTGTTCTTCTACGTCTTTCATTTTCATGTCTCATGGCCTTGACCTTTAGTTGCGGAAAACATGACTTTGTAAAGCGTCATTTTTTGACAGATTTTGTTTCAATTCATTTTATAGATGCATTTGTGTATTCTCGTTTTCTTCGATACTGAGTCCAAATAGCCCATACGTTTTGGAAACATAGAAGGTGCTCTTATGAGCTTGACTCAGCGTTGTATAAGCAGCTTTTAAACCTGATCAAGGTAATTTGGGACTGAAATGTGAACAAGAGCTACTTTTAATGATTTAATACGTTGTCCACAACTCTATATTCTATAGGAAACCAAGAGGTTGATGTGTTTGTTTTCCTTTGGAAGTGTGGGCATTGCTGATAAGAATGTGACTGGATATTGTACACAAGGCAACAGTTTCAATAAATTTCAGTTGTGATCTCAGATACATTGCTTGCAACTGTTGTTCGTGACCATAAATAATCCAACATTGTATATCCTCTTTGAGGCCCAAATCGTGTTTTGGTCACATTTATCACAGAAACATAATGTGGTGAGATTGGATTGAACAACAGAGGAGAATTTCTTCACTTATTGTCCTGCAGATTATTCCAAACATGTTCAGCACGTATGTTTTGGGTTTTGATGCAGCCAACCTTCAAATCTCCCTATTCATTTTATCCAAGCTACTCATCCTAGACAAGAACTGGTGTCACAAATTATGAAGTATTTAGCATTTAATTTACTTATGTTGTTTTCTTTTTATTGAGAAAGAACCAGCATGCTTCCCACATTTCACAGCTTGGAATCTATTGAGGGGAGTGTAGGTGTAGACACAGTAATGACCAGGCCACTTGCTAACTAGTGTCAATGGCTTTGTTGCTCCTCTCCTTCTTAATCTACCCAAATATAATTTTAAGGCTTCTAATACACAGCTCTTATTGCCTATCACTTGATTGTTCTATACCAGCTTTCAACTTGTGGGCATGCATGGAGGTGTATCATGGTACCATAGAGAAAATTGAGCTTACTACCATTAGAAACATTTTAAATTAGCTTGAACTTGATTTTCTTTCTTATACTTGACAAATAAAACTTCTCTGCTTAGAAAATCTTGTAAGGTTGTTAATGAAATAAATTATAATTTTCCTTCAAAATATTTGTTTAGGGTGCACTTGGTTTAGGATATATCATGTAGTGAAATATGTCGTGTCCTTGCTTTTGGTGGGTATAGGTGTTGCATTAAACTTAATCCAAGAAATTCGAAGACGACAATCACCACTTGTAGTCACTGCCTGCGGCTTCTCAAACCGCTAATCGCCAGCCGCCTTCACATTTAAAGTTTGATTTTTCTTACTTTCAATTTGTGTATAAATAGCCCACTAAGTTTATGTTACTGTGTGTAGAAAAGAGAAGAAAGAAACATTAGAGAGAAAGAGAAAGGGTATGTATTAAGAGTTTTTGTTTATTTTATAAGCTTTTTATTGTTGTTGAAATAAAATTGTGGGTTTTATCTTATCAGAGTATTTTAAAGCCACCACTAGTGGTTTCTCCCACCAACAATTGGTATCAGAATCTCGTTCATCAGAAAACAAAGGCGTAGTTGGGATACATTTGACTTTTCAAAGTTGTCCAAAACGCTTTTTGATTATTCCACATGTAGGGCTCATCGATACGAACTCACTAGTATAA